>NC_089205.1:11267762-11382762 GCF_963930695.1 Labrus bergylta | reverse complement strand
AGTTTAATGAATTATTCATCTTATCCATAATTAATCTTTTTGTCCTTGATTTGTCATTGTATACATAATGTTGCATTATCTTACTGTCTGCTGGCTGACAGGACTATTTGACCAATGACAATGACCAGGCAGTGGTGGAGATCTGCATAACACGGATCACCACAGCCATAAGGGAGACGGGCTCTATTGAGGAACACAGCAGGGCGCTGGTGGGGCTTTGGGAGTCGTGCCTGGAACATAACCTCACCCCACAAGGTGAAAACACAGAGGACACACCCCATGCCAAGATAGCCTCGGACATCACCAGCTGTATCCTGCAGGTATGAACATTCTCACCCACTCTCTAGACAATGTTTTTTTTTTTTTTTTAAGTTTTATTAAACTGATAGTTAATTTTGTTTTTTTCTGAAGCACAAACTATACAGTACTTACCGTTACATGTACCTTTGGACACTTTTCTTTGTAATCACATAGTGTAATGTGTCCACACAGTGGCACAAGTGTGGCACAAGTTTTATTTCACAGATGATGAGTTCATTTGAATATCTAGTATACAGAAATGCAGAAATTAACTCTACTGAAAATATGTCTAAACTGATAGTGTTTAGAGTATTTCTCAACAGTTGTATTCCTTTAATTTAAGCAATGACTGCAGACCAATGTGTACAACTGTGCAGGAGGAAGAGAAGTGGAAAGTGAGGCATAAATCTTAACACCCATCGTGAAACATATCCAAACGTGGATTTATGCTATTAAGATCAAATATAGTTATATAATCAGAACTGGGGTCTTTTAAATGTAAATTTAAATCTTGCCTACGTTTCCCATTAGACCTCCAGTGCGCAAAGGCTTAAAATTAGAGAGACTCTCCCTCTTTTCCTCTCCTTTACTTTTTTTCACCCTTTTCCATTTCCTCTGGGAATAGGAATGTGCTTAATACCAGTGTAATGAGACTGATTCTTCATGAAAGGCACGCACACACACGTTGAGGTGAGACTAAAAGTTCTGACAGCTCCTGACGGCGGCTCCCAGCTCTGATGTCCTGACTCCAGCAGCACTTCTCTCTCTTCACTCCGTTGCTGTTTCCTTCTTTGATCTGTTTCTCTCCTGATATCTTTCTACCTATTTACCCTGCCTCAATATGTTCTGTCTTACCTTGTCTTACCCTCAGACTATCTTTATCTCTCCTCTGATCTCTCCCGTCCTATTTGTCGTCTTGCTGTTTGGAATCCACAGATGCACAGACACTCTTCCTGGCCTTCCACTGAAACTCCCACAGACAGTACAGAAGTGAGCAACAGACTGAAGGGAGCATTATTTTTATTTGCACAACACACACTCATGTATGTGCACACAGATTTCTGATTTATGACAGCATCTTGACTGTTTTGCGATGGGCTGTTTCATCGGTGCAGTGCTGACATTATAGAGCCTCCCCTCATCAGATTAAATTATACATAAATCTGTGCATACACACGAGGAACCTGGGAGGGCACCCCTGGGAAAACAGTTGTTATTCAAATTAGGGCCTGTGATTGTATCCAAATAGTTTGCTGGATCATCCTGATTAGGAAATAATCCAGTTTTTGTGAATTCGTTGTCTGCACTGCCACCATGTGGTTGGAAGTAGGTGGGACAGATAAAGAGAGAGAAGGACTGTACAGCATTCTAAAACTCTTAACAATACATATTGGATTCAGGGTATAATGGAATAGAATCAGAGAAGGAAGGCTGAGATTAATATAGGGTGCTCAGGAGGGATGGGTGCTAAAAACTGGTACTTTTTGTCAGTGTGTGACTGGGTAGGTGTGACCTGCTTTGTAAAAAGCGCTTTGAGCTATGCAAGCTCAACTCCATTTACCATTTGAAACATAAGCATAAAAATAAATGCGTTATTAGGCAGAAATTTCATGTTGGCTTTTATGCGAGGTTTGTGAATTAGGTCAAATTCTCTGGCAAGTATTTAATTCAGATGTTAAAGCAGTTAACTGAATTCTCTCTTGAGATTCATGTTTTACATTTAGACGTCTTTCATGTCATGTCTATTTTTTGTACCAAATAATGAAGATTAGTAGTCATGAGATTATTAATAGACTTTATCAGTAAGCAGTATCCATATCAATACCGGCATTGATAAAATCCTTACGAAATACCCATCTCTAGTGCTCAGTGGATTGTATTGTCATATGGATGCAGTAAATATACACCATGAAACAAATATAAAGGAGAATTCTCACTCTTACAGCAAATATAATTCACAGCAAGACAAGTTTTAAGAGTGTAAATCCTCTTCTTTCTCCCTTTTCCAAAAAGACATCTGTAGCTAAAAATAAGCAAAGAAACAAAGGGACAATCTCTTTCCATGTTTTTGAGATGAACAGTACCAACAGAACCTGGGGCGCTGGATCAGTATTAACCACTTCCCCTCCATTTGTCCCACACACACAAATATACAGTATGTGCAGGTTCAAACAGACTTGCTCTCAGTGTGTCCTGTTGAGGGTGCTAAAGCCTTTCAAATCCCTTTCTCCTCAATCTTCTTTCTGTAAAATGTTCACAGGGACAAATGTCTGCAGGTCTTTATCGACATAGAGCAGTTCCTCCCCTCTACAGTTGAATCACAAAGCAATGTGAGCATTTCAGTCTGTCCTAAAGCCGATCTTAGAATTTCTCTCTGCTGGAGGAAAATAATCTCAAACTCAGCCCTCCAGTGTATCCCAAGATCAAACACCTTTCGAGCTGAGCTGTAGATAATAAACATAAAGACTATTTTTATGAGCGCAGGGAGTTGATTTTTTTATTGTCATTATACAAGCTCAGGATAAGGGAGAGCTAGATCTTCATCAAACGGATCCCTGCTGATTATATTTGTTGATTTGTTTATATTTTTGAGGGTGTTATCTAATCATGATTTTAGATAAGGGTTGACTAAATGTTAAATCAGATAACCCAGTTACCGATATAAAGATGCTGAAGATAAATACATGCACATGTTTATATGACTTAGCTTCTCCCTTACAATACAGACAAAATCTTACTGTGAATATGAAAAGGTGTTTTGCAGTGTTATCAATTAAAGCCAATGTGTTTTCCTCCTTTCCCTGAATGCGTCGCCACTGCTGTCTCCTCAAACCTCCTTTATCTTTTGTCCCATCAGAACTACAGCTGCCCATCAGTTATGGTGCTGGCGGTGCCTGTAGCGGTGCGATTCCTGCAGAGAGGGAACAAGGAGCTGAGCAGGAACATGTCCAGTTATCTCTCTCTGGCTGCTATAGCGAAGGCTGATCTGCTGGCTGAGCACACAGAGGCCATAACACACAGCGTACTGGGAGGTATGACACACATACATGTATTCATACACAAAAATTAAGTAATACCGCATATGGTATGCACATAATAACATGCATGCACACAAATGTGTCTGAGTGAGCATATTTTTGCTGGATTTTGCTGTTAACAACGGCACTATGATGAGTAAAGTGTGCTTCTGCATCGTTGAAACTTTTTAATTAAACTTTTGCGAACTCTTTAACTACCAAAGTTCAATTTAAAGGCTGAATGTGCGACATTTTACGCATAAATATAGCAGAAATCGAGTATATCCTGTAACATACTGTACTCACTGCTTATTAGCGTTTTTAGATCAAGGTCATTTCATGTAAGTTTACATGCAAACTGAAGAGCATGCTAACACAACAATGCAGCTCGAGTTGTTTTGGATTGACGCTGGTGCTCAAGGGCGACATCTACAGGATCAAAGAGTGGCATATTCTTCCTTTTAAGGAGTCTTGTTTATTCTAGGAAAATTTTGAGCCCTTTAAATCCACAACTCTGCAGGACAATTAATCTCTTTTCTCCTTTGTTTCGGCTGTCCCACTTACTGTACTGTAGATACAGATCTTCTTACACACCTGGGGAAATGTGTGTGTGTGTGTGTGTGTGTGTGTGTGTGTGTGGGGGGGGGCATGAGGCCTTTATAGAGACAGACACTCACATTGGGAGCTTTACAGAAAAGCTCCACTTAAAATATGAATATAAAGGATTTTGAAACAAGGTCATAATACGTTATTGTATTTATTCTGGTTTACTTGTGGGTTTTGCTTGCAGAGATCAATTTCGCTTGCTCCTACTGGGAGGACTGTTAGCAGACCTGAGACAAGAGGATGAGCTGGTTTTCTTGACAGGAAGAATGGATTGCTGTTGATATCAACAAATCAAAGTCTATTCTTATAATAAGCCATAGCAAATAATGTTGCCATGGTTGGCATTGGCAAGGGATAGAAATGATGGGGAATTATAGGGGTTGCAAACCGTCATTACCCTGATGGCGCTCTAATGAGGCATGAAGGTTAATTTGGAAGAGAGAAAATAGCTTTTACTTTACCATTCATTTATTCAGCCCTACAAGGAATTATCTGTTAATTGTTTCAGAAGGAACTCGGACTATGAATCTAGCTACAATGTCTGAGGAAGTATCCTCTATATCCTCTAAAAGTAAAACTAATGTGCTCTGGAAATCCTTCAGGAGTGGAAGGTGAATTTGTCTTCTTGCTTTAATCTGATCAGTACTTTCAACAACTTCCTGTCTTTACTGTTCAGGCTGGCGAGGGGAATAAAGCTGACCTGTGGTCTGTGGTTCAAGACAGCTTTTCCCTGAAACATTTATGTACCCTTTTAACCCTTATATATCTACACCTTTTAACTCATTAGTGCAGTGCAGGTGTCTAAAGAGTCATAGTCAGCACTGACTGCCTGAGTGAGATCTCTCTCTCTCTCTTTCTCTCTCTCTCTCTCTCTCACACGCGCTCTCTCTGTCTTTCTCTCTATCTTTATCAATCCCACACTCACTCTCAAATTCAATTTCAAAAGGGGCTCTATGACATGGGAAACATACACTTGTACATCGCATCGAAAGAGTGAAATGAAAACACAAAATTTAGTTCTATAAGCTCTCTATCACACACACACTCATTTTAACTTGTTACAAAGGGTTCTCTATTAAATAGATTTAAAAATAGTGATCACTTTCATTTTTACCAATAGATAGTACTTTAACAGATTGTGTAAACATGCGTTTGCACGTGTAGGTGTGTTTCCTTCATTGTAACTCATGCAATACCAACTTGCTAAGCTATCATTTCACTAATACACAAACACACTTACTGGTACCACGTGGTACTAATATCCTCCTGTAGCACCAAGTGAGATATCCACCACTGTGCTGCTCCCACAGAGCACTTTCTCTGCTCAGCACATGAATCAGCTTAGCTCTGTCTGGACACTTTAGAATGGAAGTTCTAGGGCTAGAAACTCAAACTTTGTATTTTGGTATTAGCTCCTTTTTGTTTTATCAAGCACCCGTTAACACAAACGAAGGTTTTAGTCAGAAGTGCATTCAGAGGTGAGCCCCCTCATTTCTGCCAAATGTCGACTCCAAAGACAGAAACACCTTGACTTCCACCACACTTACTTACACAAATAGCTGTCTTTTAGGATATTTCTATACTTAAGGAACAGTATTCATTTTCAGAAAAATATCATTTTGTATAAGCCAATTCTAACTGTACTTTGAACTTTAAATTCAGCAAAAGTAAAGATACAGAACTTTACCTAAGGTAATGCCTGAAATAAGTAATTCTAACAGCTTTTAAACCTTTATTAACAAATTACACATTACACTGACGATTAATTTTTGTTTTCCTAAACACCAAGACCTTATCCTTTTTCCCCACGTTTAGATTTGTTGGCTCTAAGAAGAGGTTAAGAGATGCTGTTCTTTTCTCAACTGTGCTCCCCTTTTGATTCAAAACTTTCAGCCTAAAAAGAAAAAAAACATTTATTTAATGACAGCCCGAAAGTAAAAAATATTAAGACAATTTGGGACCCTGTTTTTTTCTAGTATAGAATAAGATCCAGTGATGTAAAATTAAGTGTGAAAGAGGGAGAAAGTGAAGGAAAAGATTGGAAAGATAGAATGTTATATGCAAATAACACTCAAGTTTCCAGTGGCTGCAATTCAGTTTGAAGGAGGCTGATGAACTGATAGTGAGCCTTATTAAATATTAAATATAACACACACACACACGCACACGCACACGCACACGCACACGCACACGCACACACACACACACAAAGGGAAATATTGTGAGAGTGGAAAGAGGATGAAAGTGAGGGCTTTATTAAAACGACTTAAGATGCATGTTTCCTCGAGCAGTTTTTTAAATTCAGTCTTGGCAGTTACCTCAACATAAACACATGACTTACACACGTGAGCATGCTTATAGTGCACACACACACACACACACACACACACACACACACACACACACACACACACACACACACACACACACACACACACACACACACACACACACACGTAGCTTGCAACAGCAGATGATCCCTATTTTTCCCATCAGCCCTCTGTTCAGGAAGTGAGCTGATGTAATGGGGTTTAGGAGATGTTGACAGTGGGAGTGTGATGTGTTTTTTACACAAGCTAGCAGAATGGATGGGTTTTGCATGTATGCATGCGTGTGTTTATACTTTGTTTAAGTTTGTACCTTGAGGTTGTTCTATGCTTTCTGTAGAAGAAAATGTGAGGCCATTTGAATCTTGTTGCTTTTTTAAATCGTATATCTGTTGGTTCAACTTGTAAAAAGCTAGGTTGTGTGCATATGTGTGTGTGTGCGTGCGTGCGTGCGTGCGTGCGTGTGTGTGTGTTCACTAGGTACAGGAAGCCAGCAGCAGGACCCAGACAGAAGGTTTTATAGCCAGCTACAGTTAGAAACAACAGGACTTAGACATTATCAGATATCACCCACATCCACACAAAAACACACTCACATCACATATCTGCACACACAAACATATGGCACCGCTTTGGCCCTATAGAGATTTAAGAGCCAAGAGTTCCTCCTTCTCTAAGTAAAACCTGATCCTAAGTTAGCACTGAAGTTAGGAATGTGTCACCTGTCAAAGTTTTATGTCTTTCCAAGCTCCCCTGCTACGAAACACAAGTACTTTCTGTACGCTGTCTTCTTTTGTTAAGAGTGAGAGAGGTTTTGAGCAGGTGGGTTACTTGAGAGTGAGTGTGAAAGGTGGCGTTTCCATTTCGCAACAGGTCCTGGTGGTAACACAGTTGGAGACTGTGCAGTGGTTGTAACTGCAGGAGAGATCTGTTTTATGTCACTAATGGGCCTCTAGCAGGATGTGTAAACTGAAAGCATGTGTTAGCAGCAGCAACCTGAAAGTGTTTGTCTAAATTTTTCAAATATATGTAAAGATAGCATGTTGACCAACATTAAGCAGCATACACATGAGGTCAAATGTTATGCCTATAGTAGGACCATTTCCTGAACTCACTGTCAAGTCCCTGTAAAAAAAACAATCATTAGAGGTTTCCAATAACTGCCAGGATTACAAAACTCAGCTCTGATAAGTCAAATTAAATTATTGCAATAATTGAAGCACTTTATTCGAGTGAATAATGTATCTAACCCTTGGAGAAGGGGGCAGAAGAAGAAAAAATAAATACTGCATCCAACAAGTATGTTCTATAACTTGAAATGTTTATTCACCACCTCACGCTCCATTCATCCAGTCTTGTTAAGCAAAATATATTTATTTACAAAATACATTCAGTTTCACCTTTCACAAGAATAAAAATAAAGGAATTTACAGTATAATACAAGACAACTCCATCAAAGATAAGAATATGTAAACATTGTCCTCAGTTTCTTTATAAAAAAAAAAAATGCATATCTCATGTTACAAATACTGTTTTACTCATATTACTCTAAGCAGTATCAAAAAAGGCGACACATTATTACCCTAAAATACAAGACCTACTGACAAGAGCTAACAAAACAGAAATCATACAAATACAAAAGAATGTAAACACTTTCATAAGTACAAGTTTGGAAATATAAGGTCCTTAACTGCTTTTATTAAAAAGCTTTCACAAATTCAAGGGAATTAATATATTAAAAGAATAAAAAAAAAATCACCCAGTCAGGAGCTATTCAGGAAGTTGAATGTTGACCATGCTTGAAAGGAGAGTCATTAGGAGTCAAAGTAAACCCCTAATTTAGATAACAATGGTTAAGTCCCTTGAAACTGGATTCAATCATCAGTGCTTGATTACCAGTCTTCTTGATTGATATATTTTTAACGTCATGGTAACTTGTGTTGAACAGGCTTTGCATTTATTAGGGATGAACCACAGAAAGAGTAGAAATGCCAGACAATCCATTTTATCAGTCTGAGATCTCTCGCTTTCTTCCCCCTGCACGAGCGTCTGCGGAGATCACTGCTCAGAGTCGTTCACTTTGACGATAAACTATTCGTCTTTCTTGCAGTCTTATCAAATCTTTGGTAAATGCTGCATGCAGCACTTTTTCTGCTACTATACAAATTTTATTATCTTGAAGGCAAGTCAGTGTGTGAATGTCTACGTGTGTGTGTGTGTGTGTGTGTGTGTGTGTGTGTGTGTGTGTGTGTGTGTGTGTGTGTGTGTGTGTGTGTGTGTGTGTGTGTGTGTGTGTGTGTGTGTGTGTGTGTGTGTGTGTGTGTGTGTGTGTGTGTGTGTGTGTGTGTGTGTGTGTGTGTGTGTGTGTGTGTGTGTGTGTGTGTGCGTGCGTGTGTGTGTGTGAGTGGATCTCTGTGTATTGTAAGGCCTCAGTTCAAATGGTTAGGCTACAGGAATCTCTCTCAGCATTGGCTTTCTCACATGAGTATGTCCTGTTAAAGTCCTTGCAGTATTAGTGTTTATGTGTAAATTGAAGATCAAGATGCATAAGAATATAACTGTCTTGAAAATAACATGGTTATTGGATGGATATTGGATATTTAACTATGGATCAACAGGGTGATGACGTAAGCAGTTTTTCAGTTTTAGCGTGAAAGCTTGTTGGGATGTTGCTGCTATGACGATGATGACTCTGTTGATGCTGATGACAGCATCTACCATGAAAAGTGAACGAATATGTTAGTTGATGAACTGAGCGCCTCCATGGGGCACCATCTCCGTCACTCCCCACGCTACCACATTCCCTCTCTGCTCACAGCCCTGGCCCCCCCTGGTAGCCAGCTGGGGAATCTCCTCCTCTGACAGGACCCTGTCCCACATGTTCACTCCTGTTATTTTCCCTGCGAGCGCCAGCTTATGATCGAATCCTGCCTCAAACCCTGGCATCCCGATGTTTTGAGCCATTGGGCAGCAGCCGTTCTTTTCCTGACCCAGCTGCATCGAGCCACCGTCGGGTAAGACATGACCCTCAGCCACTCCGGGGACCGATGCCACCTTTTTCCCATCTACCCACAGGGATGCCAGACCCTGCTTCGACGACCAAGCCCCGCACAAATGGATCCATTCCGATGCACTTCCTGTGTTGACAACGCCCCGTGCTTCAACCAGGTGAGCCTCTCCTCCTATGGTGAAGAGCGCTGACGTTTGAGCTAGCAGTAGCTGAATCTCATATGGGTTGCGGCGGTTTCCGTAAGAAAAGAGTACAGTTTTGTTGGAGACAGTGGCTGGCTTCACCCACATGCAGACTGTGAAGGCGGAGACGGAGAGAGGGACCTCGGGAAAAACTGAGGTGTAGATTCGACGAGAACGCATGGGGAAGAGGAGAGCCATCTCACAACCTAAAAAACAAGAAGATTGTATTCAGCGTTAACTTCAAGTTACTATTATTTATAATTGTGGTCGATAAATAAACATGGGTAGATGAAGTTTTAAACAGCAACACATTTGTTTGTGCGAAAACTGTTATTTTGTGAGTAACATTGATCTATTATAGAGGAGCATGATTACGTCATTAGGAGTCAAAGTAAACCCCTAATTTAGATAACAATGGTTAAGTCCCTTGAAACTGGATTCAAGCGTCAGTGCTTGATTACCAGTCTTCTTGATTGACTTTGTGTAAAGTCTTAGAAAAGCGAAATGCTAAAGGTTCCTACGTGTTTTGTAATATTAGTGATTTGCTTTGCAGGAAAAAAAAGTATAATTCTTAAGTTTGAGCCTGCCAATATTTGATGTCGTCAAAAGTGTAATTTTAATTTAGGTATAGCATGAGATAAATTTATAAATGGAGAAAATAACTAGACCTGAAATTTAGCTTTGTTGTACTCAACACACAATTAATGTCAATAACATGACTGAGTTTTGAATACAGATTGCTTCATTTCTAACACTGGCAAACACATTTAAAGATATAGTTATCTTAAATTGCAAGAATTTGTCCAGTGTTGTCTATAGCTGAAGTTTCACTGATACCAGTGGAGATTGGACCTACGTCAACAAAGTACATTGATGCTTGTCATTGGTTGAAAATATGGATGAAGGGCGATCAGGTGGCAATATTAGTAACGGATATTTAGTTTAAATAAAAACAGTCACGGTTCAGTGGTCGGTCAGGTGATGAGATCATGAATCTCAGCAAAGTTTTTTCCTGCCCCACCAAAGCACTCACACAACATCCTGTCCCAGGTTCACTGTTTTTTCTGCTTCGTTTGATAATTTCCCCCCTTCTTCTTTTCCCCCCTTTTCATCATTCAGGCATCCTCTCAAACACTCCCTTTCGATTCCCCCTGCATTGAGATCACTTTTTCTGTTGGTATATCTTTTCATTTTGGGTTGTTAAGTGTAACCCTTTCATAAACAGTAGGCCTCCATTTAATATTGCACTGTACACATATCTTATTGCAAGTGGGCTTTGCTGGAGGTTTTATAGACAGGACTGCTTATGTTTGTGTGTGGAGACATCTAATTTAAGATGAGCAAAGCTCTCTGTTATTATCCAGAACTCGTCCTTTTTTTTCTCTTTTGGACTAAGTCACACACCCCCGCCCCCCTCCTCTAGTTAGCAGACACACTTTATCTCTGCTAAAATCAAAAATCCCAAATATTGATGTAACATTAGTGTCAGGTTTCTGCAACTGAAAAAAAACAATGGTGAACAGAAATGTTTGAAACCTGCTGAGTGTGTTTGTTCATGTTGGTTTCCATCTGGTTCTGCTTTCCCAGGGTGCTTTGGTGTAGTGTTTGTGGCAACCTGCTTATGATTAAACCTTCCTGTGCTCAGTATGTAGGCCACTTTATATTGCTTGACTGAATTGGTGTGTGTGTGTGTGTGTGTGTGTGTGTGTGTGTGTGTGTGTGTGTGTGTGTGTGTGTGTGTGTGTGTGTGTGTGTGTGTGTGTGTGTGTGTGTGTGTGTGTGTGTGTGTGTGTGTGTGTGTGTGTGTGTGTGTGCATGCATTAGATGAGTAATGTAACCTACCACTTTTATTTGGTTAATTCCAGGAAATTAATTTGTCTTCCTGACACATGTGGTTCCTTTCATGGATTAAGCTTTGTTGTCTTTTTATTCACTCTTAGTCACTTACTCTCTAAAGTTACATTGAAATTAGTCACTGTTTAGTTTGAGGATGGAGGGTAAACCACATTAGTAGCTTTGTTAACTAACACCACATGCTGTAACTGAGAATAGTTTGTGCTCGCAGGCAGTCTCTGAACAGAAGTCATCTTACCCTTTACTGTATTCTTTGGGCTCTCCTATTATCTTTAAACATTTAAGATAGCATCTGTGCATGATAAGCGCTGAAGGCAAAGAGTTAGATCAATGGATGAAGTCCCACTGTGCCTTAGATGAGATTTTGACCTAGATTTCACTCACAAAATGTGTTTGTAATAAATGTTTGACAAACAAGAATAATATGATAAAGATGGACATTATAGGGCTGGCCTAAAACCTGCTTACTTGTCCATCTTCTTAATGTTTGACTTGACTGTCACGACTGAGACTAATGTTACTAGGCGAAGGAAAAAGGATATGTTGCCACTTGAAGAGACCTACATGCCTGGAGTAAGTGAAAAAGGTATTTAGAATGAACACAAGCGGCATGATTAGTTGTTCTGAAGCAAGGCCTGACAGAGGGGGGGGGTCTCATTCTTTTACTTGAAGCGTGACCTGAATGTGTCAAGGCAAATACAAATTGAAAATGGGAGGTTGTTTGGGCGGAACTGTTGAGAAAGGTGAAGACAAATACAGAGAAACAGAAATCAACAGGTAAAGGCAGACACAGAGACTGCTGATGGTAAGATGGATTTCTTACCTCCGGGAAGGTATCTTTGCCTTGATGACCTCAGCAACTCCTCCTGTTCCACTCTGGTCTGTTGCAGCGCAGCGAGCACAGTGTCTAAAGTCACACCTCGTGATGTTACCTCTTGCTCTCGAAGCCCAGCTGTTCCCTCAGTAAAAGGAGATCCTGTCTTTGAATTCATCCCCGTCCCGGCTCCTGGGCTGCTGAAGCAGCTGATCTCCAACTTGGCGAGTCGTGAAGCTTGGCTGCGTGCTGCAGAGAGGAGCTGCTGTAGCATTCCCTCAAGGTGGTCGGAATTCCCAACAGAATTTCCTGCAGAGGCAGAAATCTGGTCTTTGATTTTGAAGCGATCCACGGTTTCTCTAAGGCGGCCCTCCAGCTGCAAGGCCATCCTTCTTCCTGCTGACTCCACGGCAACTCCGCATGAGCCACCATACTGTGCTACAAACCTGACCAAAGAACCAACAGAAGAGTTCATTTAGATCTTCAGAAACAATGAACCACAGTTTATAGGCTCCTAAATCCATGTTACCAGTAACGTAAACACAAACTGGATTGAATCAGGGAATTGATCGTACATTAAACTGAAAAATTTGTTGAGTTACTAAGGGTGATGAACAGAAACAAATTGGCAGCAATTTGATTATCAATTGATAATTTAAATAGTTTAATAGGGAAAATGTCTTTGAAAATCTGAACTGATCCTTTTACAAAAAACGTTCACCCTATGAAAGCATAATTACTCAGATTACCCTTTGTCCAACCAACCTGAGCATTTCCCCACGCAGCGACCCCATCTCCACCTTGATGATGTCATCGGCATACTGAAGCATCATATTCTCCCTCATCTGACTGTTCTCCAGCATTGAGAAGAGTTTGTCCCATTTGGTCAGGTCTGGAGAACTGCAGGGAGTCGAGCTTGGTGTAGCTGGAGAAATAGATGTCAGAAAGGAGAAAAGATGGAAAAGTTATGCTTTCTAACTGAATGTATAAATGTAAAGGATGGAGGAGAGTTCTTCAAATTCTGACACTGTGGGCTGCCTTCACACCAAATTGAGCCAAGTCAATTTTGAGTTGACACAAATGCATGCATGACTAATTTTCTATTCTTCTGTGAAAAATGGATTGTGCAACATGGTTAATATATTTTTGGTTTGCTTCCAGTCTTAGAAGTTGGATGTGGATCAGAGCTGGTCGTTTGTGAACTGGAAGGTCAAGGGATCAAAGTCCTGGTTCCTGCAGTGTTCCTGGCCAAGATACTGAACCCCAATTTGCTCCCCCTGTTGCATCATTGGCTTGTGAATGTGTATGAATGATGGACACTTTACTTAGCAGCCTCTGCCATTAGTGTATGATTGTGGTGTGAATGGGTGAATTTGACGGTGTAAAAAGCGCTTTGAGTAGTTAGAAGACTAGAAAAGTGCAATCTCAATTCCATTTACCATTTACTTAGATTTGGGTAATAGTCACTCCCTTTGGATTTTATATGTGTGGGAGATAAAAAACATTAATTTGTAAGTTGCAATTAGCTACATCTGTTTAACAACTTTAAATCCTGTTGTACCTTAATTTACACGAGGGCATGACTAACATTATTTTGAATTATTAGTGTCCTGGTCATGCCTGTTTTCAATTCACCCAGATGTATGAACAATAATCACTCAATGACTTCGATAGGATAACATAAGCCTGTATCCATCCCACAACAGATACATTTACAGATAATATAGACTATATAAACTAAATCACAATTAGATTTTTCTCATTTCAAGTTCTGAATTTACAAGGAGACTCTTCATTGATCTAATTTCGTAGTAAATTTGCAGACTTAGTCCTTGACAATTTATCATCCATTTGTGTATCACATGTTCAGATTTGACTCTGAGAAAGAGTATAAATCATGTTATCATCTTATTCTGATCTGCAGACCTGAAAAAGTGAATTACTCCTTCAGTGTAGTCATTTACCAGATGCTAGAGCAGATGTGGCTTCAGAGAAGGAAAGCAGGAAGTAAAGCTGAGATGGACATGCTATGATCTCTTTAAGTTTGAAAGAAACCTAAAGGCCATTGTTGTAAAGAGAAAAACAGAAAGAGAAAAACATGTTCAAGTGTGCTCGAATAAAACCTTTGAGATACCTGAGGAAGAGGAAGCATGCATTAAGGAGAAAGAAAGAAGGAAGAGGAAAATGTATTTCATACTAAAAGAAAGAAAAGGAGAAGACATGCAGTGAGCAGGAGAGACACATAAATACAGTGAAACATAAAGAATAAGGTAAAACAGTCCAGGAGGGAAAATATGTGTCAGACACACTATTTTGATTAGAGGCTGAGCCTCTCAAACTCTCATTATACTATGATTACTTCTTCTAGAGAGGAATTATCACAGCACTGCAGGATTTGTTTTGGCTGTCTCCCCCCAAAGACAATTAGGCAGAAGGTTCACGCACTCTGCTCCCTCTGATTAACCAGACTTAAGCACATGTCTGCCACAGGTATTTTGATGGATGTGGCAGTGAGTATGGTGTTAAACGGCCTTTCACAACATCAGCTTGGATTCTTGACCCTCTGTGGGAGTTACCTACTGGTTTCTAGGGCTTGTTACAGCATTTCTGCCACTGCACTTACCTGCAGCTTGTTTAGCTTTACTCTATAAGTTTACTTTAGCTATATTTGTTAAAAGCTGTTAAAAGCTGAAAAATTACTTCTGTCAATAATAATAATACCATTTATGCTGTGGCTTTTATGTCATAATGGTTTATTTAGGAGGAATTATTTCTTTAAGTTTATGTTTGTCTGTACACATACAATAATTCTAAACAACTAATGGAAAATGGAAAGCACATCTATCTGGGTTTACTGTAGCTTTAAGACATTCTGCATCTTCCCCCAGGCTTTGACGTCACGCTTCCCCCTTTCACCTTCTTTGCACACCTGCATACTCACAAGTGAGTTTATGACTTACTAAATAGTCAGGCAAGTGTATTAGGAGCTCTGTAAATGTACCTTCTCCTACGTTTTCTTTTCCCACTTTGGAAAGCAGAAGCAATCTTTTCCCCTTTACTGCTGTAATCCATGTGCTGGTATTTACTATTCCTAATTATTTGTTGAGGCCACTCTTAATTTTTGCCTTACGTCAGTTTTAATCACATTGCTTACTGAGCCCGGAGAAAACCCGTTGTTGCTGCAATTATCCCTCCTGCCAGCATTGAAACAACAAACAAATGCAAAAGGCCACCACATGTTCCCACTTTCTCTTTTATGTAAAAAGCGATACTTTCCAAATCAGCTGACAGAGACTATGTGCGGTAGTGTTATGCAGTGATCGGTGGCCAGTCATTCATGCTGTAATATGTGTTGATACTGGTCGGCGGATGAAAGAGCTCTATAATTTTCTGGCTCAGCATATTCTTTGATCTGCTCGTCTTCTGCACGAACTCTGTGTCTGCCAACAGTCTGTATACTGTATACACTGTGCTACTTGTTAACTCGTCTCTGTTTCTGTTTTTTTTTTTTAATAGGGACATTCCCACTCATTAAATGTAAAGTCCTCAGTTAAAAAAAAAACAATCAAATTCAATCTAACATGGAGAGTAATGGTCTGATATAGCTATGACTGTCAAAAGAACACCAGCAACAAAAAGCAGCAAGATCACACAAACTAATCACATCAACCAAAGAACACAAGAGGGACCGGACCAAAAGTGTTCTAATTTTTTGTCCTATGTCATTTCACAGCAGTAATATACTTCTTATTGACTGAACTTTTCAGGACACTGAATCAAATGTCCTAAGCTCACCTCTATTGCAACCCCAGGCCATGATTCTACAAGAAATCAATTTCACGCCCAAGAATTAAATTAAATCTGAGAATCTTAATCAGATAAATAATTTGTTCCAGCAGTCACACACACACACACACACACACACACACACACACACACACACACATACACAATTTAAAACTTACGTTCTGGCGTCTGCCCCTCTGTGATTTCATTGTAGAAGGGGTCAGCGTAATTGACCTCAATATCATCCTCGTACGCCAGCAGCAGACATACACATGCCGACAGCACGCACACTGCCTGGGGGAGCCTCCAGCGAAACATGCTGCTGAGTGTGTGAGAGAGTGTGAGGACAGATGAGTGTGTCTGGTAGGCTTCAGGTCGGCTCTTTATCTACCTGCTCTTCTGTGTGTCTGTGTGTATATTAAAGTGAAGGTAACAGTAAGTCTAGCTGTGTGTGTGTTTGGTCTGTCTCTGCGGCTTCTTTCTGTCTATCGTTCTACAGGGCTGCAGGTCCTCCACTCTCTTTTTCAAGCCCTCACTCCCCCATACAGTATTGTCCCTCCTCCCTAATCACTACCCACCCCTCTCTCTCTTTTTCTCTCTCTCTCCTTCTCTATCTCCCTCTCGCTCTCTTTCAACCAGAGAGAGGGGCTGCTTAGCACCCCCCACACACACACACACACACACACACACACACACACACACACACACACACACACACACACACACACACACACACACACACACACACGATTGAATTCCCATACAGAACTTTCCCTGGATTTACTGTATTCATCCATAAACCTGCAGATCTCATATCTGATAGATATGGTTGATTGCTTCTCTAATTTCATACTGATAGGTTTGTACATTATTTCTAAAGTTTGGATATCCATCAATCAATCAATCAATAAATCAATCTTTATTTGTATAGCGTCAACTTATAACAAGTGTTATCTTGAGACACTTTACAAAAAGCAGGTAAAAGACCTTACTCTTTGTTATTTAAATCTCACCTTTCTAAATGCAGAGTTGTGGGAGCACAGTGACAGTGAAGTTGGACAGAGCCAGAAACACAAATCAGACTTACAGTGAACAATCTACACGTGTAGGAAGAAACACAACCCAAATGTTAAGTAACACAATGTTGGTAAGTCACAAGTTTAGTCAGGCTATCGGTGAACTGTAATATGTTCACAGTGGGTCTAATGATTATATCATTGTACGTTTTTTTTTTCCTATTCCAAATAAGACTGATAACGTGACAGCTTGCAACACTCGCTCTGTCTTGACTTATTTCCAGTGCCAGTGTGTTGTCCCCTTAAGCCCATTTAACCAACTATAAAAGATAAAGGGTGTAATTTGCAATCGAAGAAATTCAGCTTGTGTTAATTTGGTTAAATGTATCAATCAAAACCCCAAAGCTGGTGCATTAGGATGTGAGACATTGCTTTTTTAAAGTGGCTCAATGTTCATATTAATTTAACATTATTCCCAGAAGACACACAACTAATGTACAGCATAGATGTAATAAAAAAAGTGAAACCCAAAACCCTCAAACTGAACTTTTGAAACGCTAAGGCAAGCATAAGCTCTTATTGGAACCTGAACTTTACCCCACACTCATTAAATAAAAGTTATACATTATACATATGCTTACATTAAAGCATATGGGACATTTGAAGAAGCGAGGACGTGTACAAATAATTCACAAAATGTCCATCCTTGTGAAAACATTTGGCTCTCACAATAGAATGTAGAAGTGGTGTTTCAGCCTGCAACCGAGGCGGTGAGTAATGCGTCGTTGGAGGTAGCCTGTATGTCGTAATCAGATATAACTGCTGCTCCTGCGACTCACAGAGAGAAGAGAAGAGGGAGGGTAATGGAAGGAGGAGGAAGCAGGGAACATAAACTTTTCTGATTTTTGCCCCATACAGAGATTATGTGTGCGTGTGTGTGTGTGTGTGTGTGTGTGTGTGTGTGTGTGTGTTTGTGTTGGGGAAAGTTTGAATGGAGCCCAGCCATCGGGGGTTTCTAAATGGGTTTATTGTTCTCCTGCTTTGCTCTGTTTATTTATTTATTTGTGAGCCTCACCGTGTGTGTGTGTTTGTGCATGTTAGTGTGTATATCCTATGTGTTTTTATATGCCATGAGAGTGTGGGTGTTTCTATTTCTTGTGCATTATGTGATTGTCTCTTTAAGTGGATGGAGATAATAGCTTCCTCATGAGAGTTTCCCACTCTCCCACTCATGTTGTTCCCCTCCCTCCATCTTTCTGTCTGCCAGTCTTTCTTTCATTGTGATTTCTCCCTCAAATACCTACTGAAACACACACTTGTTCACTTGTTGTCTGTGTGGAGGAGACTTGTCATCCAGAAAGTTACACAAAGGGTGAACAAGTTCTTGACACAGAAAACATTTTTACTTCAACCTTATTCAAGGTAATTGGCTTTATTATCATAAAAGGGCTTAAAAAAGGGCAGTGATTTATTTGGGCTTCTTATACAATAGTATTTATTTTGATGGATTGAGTGTTTAACATGTAACAAAAAAGCCCCCAAATACAGTCAAAACTCTCATTCATTTTTTCTATTGAAAACAAAAACTCAAAACTCAGCAATATCCACAAATACAGTATTTTGTGGTACACTTATTAACAGAATGATGGATATAGGTATTCAAAGCTATAATTGAGTTTTTAGATGATAGCCTTTTCCCATCAATTTCAACCTATTTTGGTTAAAAGTGTAGAAATGTGTTCAAGAGTGTATCATGAGGACTTATCGACATTTGTGTTGGTTTGATTAAAGGTCAGACTTGAACCTTTTAACCACACAGGTCAGTGGAACATAGAGTTTTATTCTTGTATTAACCTTAGTCTTTGTTGTCAACATGATTGTTCCCCTCTGGCAACATTAAGATTCATATTTTTGAAAGGCCACATTATCACACACCACCATTCTCCTCTCAGGCGTCAATTGTTAAGTGCAGAAAACATTGAGGAGGGTGCATTGAAGGACACCCCCCCGTGTCCTCTAACTCAAAACACAGAAACAAGCAGTGAAAGCCTGATGAAAGCATAGAGCTTTCTATTGATACCACATTTCAGTCTGTGGATCAAAAAGCAACTGCGCTGTAATTCTTGGAATTAAGGGGGGAAAGTATGTGAAAAATATTGACAGTCAAAGAAAAAACAATTATCCAAAATAAGGTCATAGTTTGATACTTCATGACGTGAGAGACATGCTGACTCTAAACTCTAGACCCAATGATGTTTGACTGAAAGCTGCTTTAAGCTGTATACTGCAGTGTTTCCCCTACCAATAACCTAGGGGAAACACTGTACTGGTTAGGTGAAGTGGGGACAATATGTTTTTACTGGCTAAGAGGCCTAAAATGTAAAGAGGGCTATTCAGTAATAGCTGAAAACTGGTCATTAAAACAGCTTTGTGATGGGGACCTGTACCTGGACTGTGGTTAGAAAACATGTAAAGCCTTGCCATAAAAAAGTAAGTGAGAAGCTGAAAAATATGCAATTTATTTAAAAAAATAAATGAGAGAAAACACACATGGGGGTATATGCAGTTTCCATGTTGATGTTCAGAGTAAATGTTTCCACATTTTGCTTTCCAAACTGCCACCTGAGACTAGACTTCAGCCAGCTGGAATCACATCAGACGTGTTTCTCTGACAGACCAGTAAAGAAATCACTTCAGTGTGCGTGCATGTTTATTATACATGCTTGTGTTTTAGCCAGTGTGAATGCTTCTTGAAGAAATCTGACTTATTCTGGAGAAAGCATTACAAACTATTTTCAATGAGAGCTTAATTTCTTCAGATTTTTGTCTTTTTTTAGACTTTGCTGTTTGAAGAGAAAAAAACCTTTTTGGAGTTACCTTGAAGAACTCCAAAACTGTATTTATGATTAATCACAGGCGTTCGATGTCTCCACTTCCTGTTTTATCAACATGAACTTGTATATCAGATGTTTCTGCTTAAACCTGAATATTGTGAATTGTATCATCGGCACAGCAGGGGGAACTTTATGTTGAAACACTAAGTCAAAAAAGGACAGGAGAAAAAATATTCAAACAAAAGAAGAAACTTATTGATGACTAGTGACATTAAATATGTTGTGAGAGAAACAGTTGTGTCAGTTTCAAGTATCATCTACTTCATCTTGGTCTTTGACACTTTACTCTAGAAATTCAGTAAATGCCATGTTCCATTGTTATAATCACATAGTGTCATATCCAACTAAAAGACACAATGGTCAGGGGCAAAACAGTGAGTCAGGTACTGAGATTGTTTACTGGGGAAAAATGACACCGGGTTGATATGTCTGTGAGGCCAAATCAGGACAAAGTACGACATTCATTAAATGCTTACGGATATGCTAAGACTTGGAATGGCTTGTTGGACATAGAATATTCAACTTCAGTAAAATGTTGTTAAGCTTTGAAACCGCTCAATTGGTTTCAGACTTTTTCTCCTTCCCAATGTTATATACTTTAAAAATAACTGCATATGTTAAGATAATATGTAGGAGTCATTCATGTAAAGAACCGATCAATTAGGTATGAAAGGAGTTTAAACCAAAGGAGTATAACATGATTTCAAACATGCAGATGTGTTCACTACTTCTCAGCCTGTAGTGATTGAGTTGCTGTGTAATTGTGTGCTTGGGACTCATCGTAGTCTTAAAAAGTGGATGTGAAACAAGAGGAGGTTTCATGCCAGAGTGGACGTTGAGTTTTCCCCACATGAACAGTGTGTGTGGGTTATTTTACATATCTAGGTGAAAGGACAGACTGATAAACTCTGCAGGAGAGACTGTATACGTGTAAAAGTAGTTAGAGCTATAAATATCAGACTTGCACATCTGGCCTGCTGTTATGGTGTACACTTTATGATTAACATCTTAATTGTTTTTGCACATGAAGGCATTTTGAGTCTTGATGCAAATAGTTACTTTACAGGATCATTTCCACAGAACTGGACAGTCATACATCATATGGTCCTCAATACTTTGAATTATTTATAGTGTGTTAAAGAGAGCAGGGGTGGCTAATGCAACAAAAATCTACAGAAACCCAAAGATACAGGCTTTTTGGGAGATGTTTCACTCCTGCCTCGCACGTTTGGATTTGACAGTTTGTCCCCGCCTTCAACCACCTGAGGTTATTCTAGCAGCTTGATATATGACTTAGCGGACACACTGCACATACACAGATGATGTCTGTTAGCTGCAGAATCACATTTAGGTCGTAAAGCTATAAAACATCCCCCTGGATACCATTTGTGCTGATCTCTGCATTTTTGTCCTGTAGAATAAGCTCCCTTGCATAAGAGTTCAGTGCTTAGGCGTTTGTTTTGGCAACTTACATACATGGCACATATGAATGGAATGTTACCGTCCTGTTGAAAATAGAGCTGCAATGATAGTTCATATTTATTTATATGTCATCGACATAAAATGGAAATGATTAAGTCAGGAACTCTCTCTTATTGCAAAATGGTCATGTTTGGTGCTGATGGATTTGCTCCAAAGATGCTCCAGGGGTTAGTCAAGCAGCATGCTACAATGCTTAAACTCTGATGTACACGGGTGAACCAAAGGCTTTTGGGTTTGAAAGGAGGAGGCTGGGATAGTAAAAACAATACTCTGCCAGCAACAGCAGAGTGAGAGCAGCATTGGTCAATCAGTATCAGTGAGATCAAGTAAAAGGGACTGCCTTGTTGTGAGATTAACTTGTAAGAGATTTTAAAGAATGATTCAAACATCTGTCAGCTGGTTGCAGCTGAGGCATATGTCCTCCTTGTCCTGAATAAACAACCTCATTTCAATTTTCATTTGAGAATATTAAAAATAAAGAACAAGAAGTAAACACCTTATCTATATCAGAATCAGAAATACTTTATTAACCCTCATGCATCACTATGGACATTTTTGTCCTTAGTGACTTAAGAGGGTAGTAAATTAAAGTGATGCCTGAGGGTTAATCCCAGAGGAAATTTCGGTAAATATGAATGACATGTTGGATTTGTTGGGTTGTCAGTTGGTCTAGATGTCCATCATTGGTCCAGACAGTAATATGACTTCAGTTGGCTGGATCATCATAAATTCTGGTACAGCTAATCATGATTCCCACATGGTGCACTCTTGTAACTTATGTGTTCCCTGATCCCTGGGCTTTTTATCTAGTGCTATCATCTGGTAAAAAAAAAAAGATTTGTGGTATATTTTTGTTTAAGAACAAACACCCAAAACTGTTTCACCACTACATTGTCACTTGCAGGCAGTAGACTTTACTTTTACTAATTGTTGGGCAGATTATTAGAACCTGTCATGACAATGTGCTGACAATGAGTAGTTAACCTGATAATAACATAATCAGTCATCCCTGTCCCTCAGTTTAAAAGTGACTTCAACAGGCCAAGGCTTGGCTTAACTTGGGAACTTCCTTTGCCTTTCAGTCAAACATTTTAAATTAATTAGAAATCTGCCACATTGATTTTTATCTAATTTAGTTGCTTTTATTTAGCAATGGTCCCATAAGTGTAAGCGTACTTTATGTTTGTAGTTTTAATATAGTTCTAAGGCTTTTTACCAGAGCAGTACCTGCATTGAACACTGAACGTCTGTCCCCAGAGACTTTCACGCGGAATAGGTGTCTTCTTCAGTGGGCCCTTTTTAAAGTGTTTTCCAGACATTTTAATGTTGTAAATTTGTAAAATAAAAATTGTGACAAGCAATCTAATGTGACATTTGGAAACAGCACTGCAATAGAAAACTGTCATGTTCCCTCCTTCCTGCCTCTTCACAAAAAAATAACAATACTTTGACAGATCAGTAGGTTGTCACATTCCTTGGAAAATATCTGAGCAAGCATCAAAAAGGTCACATTTGTGTGGGGGAAAAACAAAGGTCACTAAGCAAGTTTTTTTTTACCACAATTTGTAAGTCAGTCCAAGTTGGGTGTTGGGTGGAATGATGACATTAAGGTCAGAAACCACACATAAACACACACACACACACACACACACTTGGTGTTTTTTTACAAAGCATCTGTTGTAAACATAATAATCATTGCAGTACATTGAGTCCAGCCAGGCTGTGCTTGTACTTCGTGTTTAAGTATGTTTAAGTGTACTGTTACAGGTTAGCTCTATAAATCCTCATCTGTGTGTTTCAGTACTGACTCGTGTCTTCCTGCCTTTTAACATTCCTCTGAACAGATCTATAAAACTACAACCTGAGTTTTATGGAAACAGTTGGCTCTCTCTTTGGGTGTACTCTTTCTGTCTCGTTTATGCTGATTTGTGATGTTATATAGTGTGATCTATGATTAAAGAGAAGAGAAGGGATGTAAAAAGTGCCAGTGAACACTCTTCTTCTCCTCTTCTGCCGTTGCTCAGAGTTGCACAGTACATTTAGTATCTTGGGTTGATCAGTTCAAGTCATCTGTTCCAAGATTAAGCCTGTGATTAAAGTGATTTATGGGTGTAGATCACCTGTAGTTTAAAACTTTTTTTTAAAGTTTCTGTTTCTGTAAGCTTTATGAACCTGTTTGGTTCACTTCATGACCTTCTAGCTGTTTGAAATATGGAACAGAGGTGCTAAAATACTTTACATACTGTTAAGAAAATACATCTAATTTTTGATTTAAGATCCAAATGTAAAGCATTCATGTTGTTAAATGAATTAAAATCTAGTGGTGTGTATCTGTCTATTGAGGTGTTGGCTTTTGGATTTTTAGTCCTTCACTTTGGTTTGGACAGAGTATATGTGTAATTTTTGGACAGATTCCTTTTGCAATAGACATGGATGGATTGTCTGGACATTTGATTCAGAGATTTAGTTCACACACTGCCATATAACTGATCACTTAAATTTTAGAAAAGTGTGATCATCAGGCTAAATTTTCACTGTCAGCTACTTGAGGTTATAACCAAATACATGCAAAACAAATGACTTTTCCATCAGTTTTTCCTGGCTAATAAGTGGATACACAAATGTAAGCATGCATCATAGTGGTAATTGTGCCCACAAACATTAAAATGTTACATGAAGTGTACAATCTCTTGTCTGGGGTTTGGCTCATAGGACATAAAAGTGAATGGTTGAACAGCTTAGTCACCATGAAGCTATCATTTGTGAAAAAGAGTCTTTGTTCAGATATATGAATCACTTTAAGCTGTTGTATGAATGAGTCAAAGGCTGTTGGGTAACGCCGTTGGTTTTCTGTCTGCAGATTTATAGAATTCCATTGTGTCCAGTCATGCGTCAGCACTGACTTTCTTATTAAATGCATTTCCATGATTTCAGGAATATTGTCAACAAATGGAGGACATTCATTTTCACAGATGTTCTCTTGTGAGAGGGTGTTACATTCCCCAAGATGGCTAGGGGATGAGGGGAGTAACAATAAATTAAAACCCAGGGAAAAGAAATAGGAACTACATACAAGCAAAGTTTAAAATGATTTATTAACAAACTAAATCAAAATGTGCAACACAAAACAAGCTTCTTCTACAAAACACAAAACAAAAGAGAAGCCAATTCAAAACTAACACTCAAGATATGAACAATAAGGCCTTAATCAGAACACAAAGCTTCCACAGAAGGAGCACACTAAAGTTTTCGTCAAAGACACACCCAGTCCAACAACCCACTGGCAACTGGCAGCCTCCTCTCTCCTGCTCTTTATAGTTTGCCCCTGATTAGTAATTAGCCACAGGTGATGCTGGGCACTCTGAGGCTGAGGAGCAACACCTGGGGAGCACACGCAGGAGAGAGAGCACAAACACACAAAACTACGGCACGTAACAGAGGGGATAATGTGTCATTTCTGAGGACTACAAAAGCAAACATGCATGTTCTTACCAAAGCGACAACAAAAACAGTTTTTCAAAAATGACAGTTTCATAAAGCCTCTGTCTTGTTTTCATAGTCTTGGTACCATCAGTTATTTTCACTGTTATGCAACTATTGTCCTCAAGTTAACTGTCATGAAATATAAGGTATACAGTAACAAAATAGTTTCTACAGCTCACTGATTAACACCAAGGTAATCAATTTCTAAGCAGAAGTTGCTAGTGAATTGAAAAGCATTCTCCCATTTGGACCTCAGGGAAGCCAATGCATTTTCCCCTCATGTACTCGTGTTTATTTGGTCATCATGTTTACCACATTTATCAACAAGAACAATTTAGCCGTTTTTCTGTGTATTCATCTGATTGTGATTCTGAAAGCACTCAAGTAACTGAAAACCAAAAGAGATTAATCAACAACATCGTGTGATCGTGTGATTGTGTGTTTAAGGTTTTTTTGGGGGGCTTTTTGTGCCTTTATTGTAGAGACAGGACAGTGGATAGAGTGTGAAACTAGGGACAGAGAGAGTGGGGAATGACATGCGGGAAAGGAGCCACAGTTTGGATTTGAACCCAGGCCGCCCGCTTCAAGGACTACAACCTCTGTACATAGGATGTGCGCCCTAACCACTCAGCCATTGTTTATGTTCAATATACCCAAGCTTATCAGATTACTTGGCTTTAAAGTTTAGTGTTGCTGTTGTTGTCTGTATTGCATTAAACAGAGAGAAAAACATGCTTTTTCAACCTATAGTCATGATTAATGTAATTGGACGGGACAACACATTAGAAACACATGTCGGCAAAGGACAAATTGATTCAACAGCACCACAAATTGCAGCCTCCAAAAAGTGTATTTATTTGACCCAACAACTCTATAAAACATTTTCAACTAAACTGAACATAATGACACTCATGCCCCAGGGTTTAGTTTAGGACTGTTGGATTAAACGACATGAGCAAATGTAGAAAATGTATCTACTTAAGAGTATGGTTAATACATTAACTACAAAGAGCCGTCATGTAAAGTGGATAAAATGAACTGTTTATAGAAGTACAGCAAAATGGATCCAAATGTTAATAATATATATATTTTACATGACTGTTGACTTTAATACTTTAGTACCATGAATCATTGTTCTCTTTCTCTTTCTAAATTCTGTTTTCCAAAGTGAACCTCTTTGATCACCATTATCGTAAACACATGTATACTGTTGTGTTAGCATAAGCCGTTTTCACATTCTCCCGAGATTCTCCCGACCTAGCCGTTCACATATGCTCCTCACAGCGGAGGACTATCCCTGTCAGAGGGGTGGGGGGATCGGGGGATTTCCTGAGGTAAGACGTGACGTAAATAAACAATGCGGAAGTAGCGGCCGAAGATTCAAACGGAGTCCACTACACAACGTTATAATGAGAATATTTGCTTTTATATCAATCCTATGTGTAATCCAATGGAATGACAACATCCACAAAAGAGTGGAGAACAACATACTGATGAACAGAAAACATAATGCAGCCGTTTAATTACGTGCATGGAGATCGTCGTGCAGACACTTTAGGCAGTCACTGTATATAAACGTCATTCTCTTCCCATTGGCTCGAATTGAAATCTCTGGAGTATATGCGGCCGCGTTCAGACATCAGTTCACTCAGACTTTCTGCTGATAAAATACTAGGGGTCTGGCCCGGGTAAAGTCCGCGCGAAAAATGCGGCCGTTTGCGTTCACACATAGCCTGTATTCCCTCCGGGTAGCCAAATCTCTGGAGTTTTTCAGGAGATTTCCGTATGTGTGAAAAGGGTTTTAGTGTCAGCTTTAACTATGAGGCTTACTACAAACCAATCATTGTCTCTCTCTTGCAGGTAACCACATGCTGTTACGAGTGCTTCCCTCAGTCTACCCCAGACAACCAGATACCATCCACTGTCACCTAGGAAACCTCACTGCGATGATGTCACAGCTGGAGTCCCCAGAGCAGCAACACCTGATTAGACTGCTTCAACTTGTTGCCGAACAACATCCACTTGTGAGTGTTGGTGTTGTCTTTAATGTCTTATTTTCAGAATTAAAGAACAATGCACTCTTGAAGAATCAAACTATCGATGACACTTTCATAGCCTTTTTTTAAAGCCGCATATGCAAATTGAATTAATTGCACTTTTACCATGGTCACTTTGCCAACAACTTGTCTTCAAATGATATGCATCATATTTAAAAAAAAGTTTTTAGTTTTAGTTTTTCAGCTTTGGAATAGTGAAGAAATTATGGACTCGCAACACCTTAAGGAAGTATCCTCTGCTCCATTTATATAGTATTATTTCATTTAAGAACAGAATAGAAGTTTGTTTATAAAGCACATTTCATTACAGGTAAGCTCAATGTGCTTTACATTGAATATTAAAAAAGAAATTAGGTAGTTGTATTCGATCAGACTGTGAGGTTTTATGAAATAAAAGCACAACCCAACAATCCAAACAAATCCTTTATTTATCTCGACTTTGCTATAAAATTAAGTATGTGTGTTGCTTTTTTTGGTAACATTTGCCTATGAGTCAAGCTTAATCAGACCCATAACCGATCAACTGGGCCATTCCGTGTAATGAGCTCATTTGGACATGCCAGAAAAAAGCCACTGGAACGTAGTTAGAAGTGAAGAAATAGGGCAGTGAATGTGGAGTAAACATTTCTCAGTAGGAATTCTCTTAATCCTGCATATTTTGGAGCCGAGCTCCTGATGTTTAACATGAGGGGAAAGTACCTCATAGCAGCAAGCAGAGCACTTTTCGCTGAAACATGGACAGGCTCACTCATGTGAAGCACTGGGGAGACTAAACCAGCCATCTGAAGTTATTCTGGTATCCACCCCCCACACAGACACATAAAATATTTCTGTTGTGATTGTACCAAAGAACCGGCATCCCAACATCAACTGACTGGAAGTGACTAACTATGGAAAAGATAAAAAATGAAAGTCTGAAATTGCATAACTTGTGTGATTATTCAGACTTGTTAAGAAGCAGCAGGAGGGATGAAAATGTTTGGCATTGTTAGTCTGATCCTGTCTCGTGCAGTCCAGTTAATGAGGAGGAACTGTTCATTCACTCAGTGTGTCCAAACAGTCCTACAGTTAAGCTTTTGTTTATTATTGGTCACCAGTCCCTTCATCCCGCTCCAAGGTCTCTCCTCTCACCGTCAGCCTTCATTAAGGACACATCGAGCCCCTCTGTGGTGGTTACTGTTTCTAAGTGCTGACAGGGTTACTGCTTTGATCCGAAATAATGAATAACACTTTAACCTTCTTCTCCCTCTCGATCTTTGTTTCTTCTTACTCCTTCAGATGTTGAGCCCTCAGGTGCCTGCATTAGTCAGTTACCTAGAAGACGAATCCTTTACTGAGGCCCTGCTTGGTGCGCTTGTGGACGTGTCACAGGCCAGCCCTTCCTCACTGGTCAGCTTTTTGCCAACACTAAGGATTTTGGGACAGCAATACCCTGCTCTGCTGGGTCATGTGGCCAAAATCCATGGTGCTGTGGGTATCATAAGTGAGGTACAAAAATGCACGCACACTCATTCACTCACACACACAAATTAACGAGGGCTCGATAATTTGCAGGAATGATGTCCATATTAAGATTAAAGGAAGTTTGTGTTGAAGAAGCACAGAGATTAAGCTGCACTTGCATACACATTAGTTGTTTATAATGTGTATTCAAAGTTAAGCTTACTGACTGTCTGCCCCCATTTTATTTAAAATAAAATAGTGTAGTGAGTGCTACCAAAGAAGTACAGAAACAATTGATTGATTCTTACAACGTTCATGTTGAGGAAAATTGAATAAAAGGGAAAGTATAAATGGGCATCTTAACTTCTTAATTTTTAAATAATCATGTTCAACTGGTGTATGTAAGACATTTTCTGCAGCAAAAGTTTTTGTGTTTGGCTAATAAACGTAACAAGAAAAAATACATTAACCATTTAATAAATAATGGCATGGGAATAAAACTATCAAAGCACCTGAAGTCTGCTTTGTCTCTTGGTAATTCCTATCTCTCTAACAAACAGACAAACACACCAAAACAGGAAGGAATGATTATTTCAGTGTGGATAGGAGTCGGCTCCACTCTCACATGACTTCCTCTCTGTTTTCCTGCCAAGATTATAACACACAGTTAAACACTGGACAGGATGGGCCGGTCCTCAGGTTTTCTCTGCTGTCTAACACTCACATCAATGTCTAATTGGAGCATCTGTCCTACACATACACATGATCTATGCTATCCTCCTTGGTTGAGGAAAATCTTATTTGAGGGATCAGTCACGGGGCATATCTGTTTGCTAAAACCTAATGGTGCAAGCATAAGATAACTTAAAGTGCTTAATGTATAACTGACGAGGAAATATGTTCTCATTTTCATCTGATCTTTACTTGTATGAGTGAACTTCCTGCCTAGACTTGTTTAAAACTATTTCCATCTATTTGTTAGCTTAGGTATTCATTTCTTATAGTTTCTTTTTTTTTTTTACTTCTACGTTTTTTTTGAAGACTTCAAGTGTCTTTGATTTTGTCAGGGTGGGCTAAAGTAGTCCACGTGTCTCCTTTTGGCTGACCCATGGGTTAAACACTTGGCTGACCTCAGGATTGGCTGCTCATTTGCCTCTAATTGATTTCTTTAACAGTGTTTTAGCCATTAGCTGGCAGTGATTTGGCCCCTCAACAGAAACACTTGAGCTGTTAATTGCAGGTTAGTTAGACAAGCTATTGGAGTGAATGTAAGAGGCCATTTCTGCCGACTGATGGGCCACAGAGGGAGGCTATGATGTAGGCTGTCACACTCACACAGTGGAATGTCACTTGTTACATAGCTTCTATAATAGTCCAGTAATGTTGGTTGGTTTATCCTCCTCTTGTTATACCTCAACAGCTTGTTGACACTTGACTAGCCTGTTACCCTACAAGCGAATGTGTCTTCCTAAGTATGTTCACATTTACCTAACTTTTTTCCCGTCTGTTTAACTTAAGTTTAAATTCAGTGCTTCCAAAAACACTGCCTTGCTTTTCAAAAACAGAACTGCAAACACGGCCCAGTGTTTCTTCTCGTCCTTGAACAAACTCAGCACTGTTTCCAGTGTCCAAACACATTTAAAGCACTGCCATCTTTAGTTGCCTTAGGATATAGACTTTTTAAAGCAAAATAACTAAAAACTTGTATTGAGCATGATTACTTAGTAATCCATGATCACCCATGCAACACTGTGTAAAGATGATGTCACATATTTGCAGTGTGTAATGTGTGTATGCAGAGTGATGATGGTGACAGCAGGCAGCTCCCACTCTCTCTTTTCCTCTGGGACCTTTTAAGGAGGGTTTAGCTCAATTAAGGGAAATTAGGGAAAGGGAAAAATATGGCATGACAGTCTTCAGATGATGCATGCCCCTTCAGATACACACACACAACACACATACACAAACCAAACACACACGCTGACACATGTGATGGTGCTGGAAACTGTAATAAAGTTTTCTAAACTGCCCCAAGGCAACCTTTTTCTCTGAAGGCCTCAATCTTAATGTCGCAGGCCCTGCCGACCCAGCTTCAGAGACGACACAAACACACACAAACACACACAAACACACACATAGTTGTTCAGACCTCACTGCACTGTCTTTCTTCACATTGAAACCATTTGGAAAATAACCCGTGTTTTCTGGGAAATGCCTCCACAGAGGCCTCCTGGTGATGGCAGTGGAGAGTACCTCCTGTGGGTTTCATGTTTGTGCCCCACACACGCTCACACACACATGAGCACACACACTTCTACTCAATGGAATGAATTTGTACTTTATTTGTAACAGGATTGCACAACTCACTATCTGGCTTCCTTTACCCCTCAATGGGAATTCCTCTATATTATGTTTCTGGACTTATTGCCTGTTAGATCAGTATACATCATCATATTAATCAAACATTCGGCGAAACAAACCCCTGTTCACTTTATGGAGTCAAACCCAAAAGTCTTGTAATACATTTTTTCAGTTTTGAGAAAATTCTGAATTTTGTTGGGCGTCAATGCCCTTCATGAAAGACGTTTTGAAAGACTGAAATTAGTTTAAGTCTTGCTCAGCACTTTAGTCTTTTTTTATTATTTGCTTCTCTTTATCTGTTAATTATATGGACAAAACATCTGCACAGCTTCTTAATATCATGACGCTCTCCCCACCGTTAATCAGCTGTACTAAATGTACATCACAAGTAGTCTTAAGTAAACAAATTCCAGGCTGTTGTAGTGTGACTGTATCAACCAGGAGTTTGTTTATTTCTTTATACATGCTATAAAACATAATGTAATACACAAAATGAATATTTAGAGAAGGGTTTTCAAGCACTGGTTAAAAACACAGCAGCATGTTTAACGCAATAGTTCCCAAAACAGAGGTCAAGGCCATCTCAAGGGATCGGAGATGGTTCTTATTTCACAAAATACTGGATCGATTTTTTCTCTTATGGTCTATAAAAACTTCCAAATAACAATTTGAGTCTCTTTGCTCACAGCTCATAAAACTGTTGAAACTTAGACAAGTGTCCAAAGTTAACTTTGCTTTGAAGCACTACATGCTAAAATGATTGTGAATAGCTGGCATGGAGGCAGAATATGATATCCTAATGGGTCATTTTAAACGTGAACAAGCCACTGGTGTGGAGAATGATCATAACTCCAGGAATAACATGTTTTATGCCCCTGGTGCAGCAAATACACTAGTTTTACAAACAGCTGGATATAATGACATACTATTTGTAGTTAAACAAATATTTGAATTGACAGGAATACTTTGATTCATTTTTGATGGATGTATGCTCGTCCTTTATTTGTTATTATTGTGTGATATATAACAAGGTTTAAATCAACTCTACCTCGGGACACATTCATGTAAACCTATATGCAGTAGTTGCCGGAAGTAATGAATGCACCCTGGGGAACAACACACGTTCAGGCACACAGTGGTTTCTCCAGGAGACTTTTTAAAGAGAGTTGTGTGCCAGACTGTAGTTCCAGAGGAAGCAGGGAGATCAGAAATCTGATCTGCAATCAGGAGAAACTAAGCGACCAAGCAAACAAGGGAAGAAGAAAAAACAACAGGTCAGTGAGCAGCAGTGAACTAGCCAGTAACTGGAGTAATGAAGTGTTTTCCTTTTCTTTAATTGTAGGTGATTTCAACAGTTTAGTTTTTCAACAGATATTTTTCTTGCACACAAACATTTGCTACTGCCAGAGGAGTTTGACTCCCAGCATTTTCCGCTATTAAGATAATCAAATGCATGAGCCAAGTTGTGTTTCTGTGTTTGTGTTTTGGAACACGAGGCAGAAAAAGCATCTCTTTTAAATTTTTTTCTCTGACTCACCTATCAGATCTGCACCTCTGAGGTATATCTGTTCCCATGCCATCATTTTTTGGAGATCATGAAAATTTATAATTAAGATATAAGATATTTCCCTGAGTAAAACCAGAGTTGTATTCAGGACATCAATTCATAGCCAAGTGTTTTTCCGCACAATTAAACACGAACGAAGGCATCATATGACCTGGCAGGTTTCTAATAGAACTGTTAAATGTCTCACTTTCAAAGTGTCAATGTTGCAAGTTCTAATTATGCTGTAGTGGTTGGATATATTGTAGTAAGTCCTTGCAAAGTAAAAATTGTCTCAGCAATAAAGCGATAACTACAAAACAGTAGTAGTTCACTAGTGCACATCTTAGTGAACTCTTGCTACCTGCAAACCGTGCTACAGGCAAGCTTTCCTTTTATTTATGTCTTAGACTTCACAAAGTCCTAAATACATACCTGACACGGGGTTTCTAGCTGAGTCGAGTCCCGCCTTTTATGGTAGTTCAGGCATCCACGAATAAATTCAAAAGATTCACAAGGAAGTGTAGCTAGTGAAACATGCCCAAACTGTGCAGTAAAATGCATTCTTGTGTGATCGTTACAAGATGTTCTTAAAGTCTTTAAGCACAGGAAGCTATGTCTGCATTATGCTCCACACACAGAATAACCATCATGTCTCTGAGTCAAAGCAGGACATGGATGTCTTGTGTTCTTCTGTCAGAGTGTGAGGCTTTACAAGCATCTGTTGTTGTTGTTTTTATCTGCTTTGGTTCTACCTTTAAACACCTTGTTCATCTGTTGTCACAGTGATTTCTGTGTTAACTGGTCGACAACACTCATAAAAACACTCATGTCTTTTTTGTTAAAGGGTTATCCAAAATGGGTGAGGATAAGACCTGAAATAGAATATCATTTGTTGTTTATGGCGTTTACATAAAAAAAAAAAATTGATCCAAAACAGTATATGAACGGAATTAGTACATGTTCAATAGACTTTGATAGTGCTTTTCTAGTCTTCTGACTACTTAAAGTGATTTTACACCACATGTCACAATCACCCATTCACACCACAGTCGCACACTGATGGCAGAGGCTGCTACGAAATGAGTCAAACTGCCAGCGCCGTAGGCTTAGAGCTATTTAGGGTTTCGGTGTCTTGGCCAAGCACACTTCAACACTTGACTGCAGGAGGAGTTGTGTCTCACCTTTTCCGCTTGAGACACAAATCACTCTAACACTGAGCCACAGCTGCCTCTTTGTTTGAAAAGTTGTTTGAGAGTACAACAAATTCACATAACATAAGGTTTTCAATTTTTTAAGTTAATCATTATTGTTGTGAAAAAAAAAGATCAGATTTGGAGCCAGAGACCTCCAGATCTCGCACAAATGAGCTATATCGACTCTGGATACAGTTTACAAGAAGAGTGGCTGAAAATAACAATATGTGTTTATTTAATAGATATTACAAAACAAACCAGATGGAAAAATGAAGCCCTTTGGGAAAAGCTGAGCACATACTGCTTGTGTTTATATTAATATTTACATTTTTTGTGTCTTAACATAATAAGTTACAATGTAAAACAAATGTATGTTAAGTTTGATAAAGTTCACTGTTTATTTATAAAAACACATAAGTCAATCAGTTCCTTCAAGGTATATTATAACACAACACTGGTCATATTGTTAGTCACATGCAGTACACTCCATAACAACCACAACATTAGAAATAACAACATTAAACTCAATGTATTTGTACAATAGAACAAACTGTTTGAAATAATATTATGTCTGCATTTGTTTCCTTATTTACATCTCCCTCTGCTCACCTCTTGTCTTCTGTCTCCAGACTCACGCTCACAGCTCATTGGTTTACCTGGTGTCCCTACTGGGCAGCATGGAGCATAGCATTCACCACACTCTGCTGCTGGAGATCCGAGCTCTGACGGACCGATATCCTTCTGTACTGGGAGGCTGCGGCAAAGACCTCTACAGGATGAGCAACTCGTTCACTGCCATAGCCCGACTGTTGGGGAGGAAACTCGAGGAGAGCACGGACACCCAATGCAGGTTTGAAGACTTATGGATTAATGAGTTACAATAAGGCATGACACGTTTATGAATCCTCTTTTCTAACTCCTGTTAAGAAGCATAATAAGGATATTTTGCAAAATGTTACACTTTCCAAAACAAAAAACTGTCCAAAGAAATCTTCTTTTGAACAGGCAGAAACTGCACTGGAAGTCATATACACACCCCATTAACACACTTTTACAGCAGAAATTCAAATATTTACAGCCTGGTTCAAAATAGGAAAAAGGTCCAATTAGCTCATGACTCGATCAGCACACACGGTACGGGGGGGTTTACATTTTTACTCATCCATTTAGATTGCATGAATGATAAGTGTTAGTCACAAGGGCACGTAGCTGACCTGATTGACAGGTGAGTGCGATATAACAGTTTGTCAAGAAGCTTAAAACCCTCCTCAGCTCCAGCTCTTAGCCTGTCATGAGGTTGACTGAAAATTAGCTTGAGACAGCATTTCCAGCTTAGCGACAGCCATCAATGAGACTCCAAAGCCCCCTGCAACACTGCTGATGTCACTTGGGCTTTGTCAATTAATATTTACAGTCTATGATACAGCACTAAGATTTAAAAGGGAAGTAACTGTCCAAAGCAATTATCAGATCACTTGTAACTTGTAACACCAGTGCTGTCTCAGCAGTGGACTCTAAACTGTAATTTAAAGAGAAAGTGACTTATATAGTTTCCAAAAATGTATGAGAGAAAGTAGGTAAGATATAAACAGGCTACTTTATTTTGTATTTTTTTAACTTGCTTGTTAATGGGACTGATTTAGTCCTGCATGAATTTCCCATATGAGTATTAAACAATGTTGATTTACTGTGGGGTTGGGAGCTTATCTTGCAAGGCCTACTCCAGTCAGATATATCAAACCACACACAGTTGTTATGAAGAAATTTCTGAAATGTTAGTCTCTCAAAACTGCTAATGAAGTATCAGTTTCAGTTGAATAAAAAAAAGTCCATACTGATCCTGTTCCAGACATGGGCTGAGCTGTGTGTGTGTCACAGAGATAGTCAAGAGTTTTGAAACATAACAACAAAACTTTTCTTGCACAGAGTAAAGAGTTTGAACCCACAGATGCATCGGATTTGTGGTACTAAATAATTTGGGTTTTTATCAACTCCAGTCACTGATCACTAAAATGTTTCCTTCCTGTGTTTTTTATATGCAGGAATATCATCTGAAAACTTTTTACTGTTTTTATAAGTTTTTTTATGGAAGTCACTAAAAGTGTGTATGTTTATGTGTTGATGTGCATGAGTTGAATGGGATTCATCTGGCTGCAGTGAGGGATTGACACGCAAAGCCCTCTCCAAAATAAGAACATTGTGTGCAGGATCGGAGGCTTCCAAACACTTTGCTTGGGGTCTTGTGGAAAAAAGATTGAGGGAACAACAGATTGACAGAGCAAGGGGGTGTGGACAGAAGAAAAACCACAAACGTGCAGTATGAAGTCCTCTTTCAACAAAGTGGACTGTTAATTAAAGATACAAAGGCCACTTGTAGGAATAAAGATAGAGACAGAAAGGAAGAGAGTGAGAGAACTGAAGGGAATAATTAGTTTGAGTGAGGGTTCAAACGAGAGGAGACAGGCCTCAAAGCAACAGGCAGTGAAAACAAAGCACAAGAGAGAGGGGAGAAGGTGAAATGTGGCCAACAAAACCGTGTTAGAAGGAGGCACATGGTGGAGAAAAACAGAGAGCCAGTCATTGTGGGGAAGTGAGAATTACAGACCAGCTAGCAAGAGAGTGAGGGATGTTGGTGGAGAGCGAGATCTCCGTCCAAATTTCTCTGTCCAGCTCCATCTCACGTGCAATCCAACCCTTTGCCCTCTTCATGTATTTTTTACAAGGGTGGACGAGGTGTGCCTGCTGTCACCCTGTGCATCTCTTCCAGTGGGAGGAGGAGGGGGAGGAAGGTCAGAGCAGCATCTGCAGGTGAAGATCCAAGCCTTCGAGGAGAAAATGGTGGAGCAGGATAGGGGAGAGGAGGAGGTTGATGGAGACTCTCTGCCAGCCCAACGACGCTACAGCCTGAGCCAAGCCGTCAGGGAGGAGAGACGAGAGATGAGATTCAACAGGTAGGTTCGTGTGTAACAGTGCACAGGTATCTGTGCCCTGACTGCATAGAAAAAACGATATGAAGATTATTAATGAGCTAAACCTCTTGTAGCCTAACCAGAGCAGTGATTTGATTGGAAGACTTGTAACTGACCCTTACATGAGCTTTTCTTGTCTTTTTTTGTCTTCTTTGTCCTACATTTGTGGTACTGTGTATTAAGTGTTGGCCTTAAACGGACTTAGTTTGACCTATCGCCATCTTATAGAATTGTATTTATACATGTGCTGAATAGCCTTTGAAGAATTCATGTCATGTTCTAAAGTGAAGATACTTGTAGTTTAAGGAGTACAGATCTCACTGTTTTTGTGTAACGGTCTCTGTAGGTCAAAGAGCCTGGCCCTTCACGCTGTGCGCTCACGCTCCATCAACTCTGATAACGGGGATGACGGAGAGGGGGTGGATCAAAGCCCAGATAACATCTTCTCCAACACATTGGTGAATTTGCCTTTTGAAAACCAGGAAGCCCCCCCCACTGAGAGGAAGCCACTAGATGATGGCTCCATCCCTGTCTCGGCTGCCGTGGACCGAGGGGTCAAAGAGGCTGAGAAAGGTCAAAGCAAAGACAAGGCCAGAGAGAAGGAGGAGCAGGGGGAAGTCGACAGACTCTTCATCCATTTGAGAGACAATATGGCGACAATCAGGGAGTTCTGTAAAGACATGGTGCAGCAGATCCCAATACCAGAGCAATGTGTGATAGAAGGTTAGTGAACATGATGAACAGCTTTGTCAGTGCATGTTTTCTTTGAGGAAATTTCCATAAATAATTTGATGAAAGTGTTTGGGTTGATGCAGTGTGTGGAGAAGTAAAGGGAGGCACACTCATGCAGAAGGAGGGTTTGTGAACCTTAATGAGTTTACAATGTGACGTGGTGGCTTCGGGTGATTGATGGTGTGGTATGAATACACTTCCCTTTGCCCTCTCTCCTTTCATTCTCACTCTTTATCTCACATACACACTTATGTATCGAGATGCAGCTTTGCACAACTCTGGGTAAGAATGATTAGTTTCTCATGAGCCTCGATCAGACAGGGATAAATGTCTTCAGGGGAAGTACTGTCATTTTAATAATACATGTGCTGCAAGCGATTTTAATCCCCTCTAGAGGTAACATGAGCTTGATTTTGTCCTTCAACAGTACAAGTTACATTCTTGAATACATTTCTGTGTCCTCCATTAACACTTCAGTCCGAACTGATTGCATTTTGTTTCTCTGACTTGTAGTAAAATAAGTGTTTCTTATAAATTCATACATTTTGGTAGCAGATAAAATTCAGTCCAGAACCTATTTGACATTGAAAACAAAAGAGAATTATAACTACTAGTTTGAAGCCCTTGTCCCCATGTACCATATCCATGGTTGTCATTATATGCCTTCACAATGCTGAAAACAAACAGAAATGTTGTGGAACCTTTGTAGTTCAGAATCATAGTCTCATCTTAAAAGGTTCAGGATAAAATGATTTATGTTGCATGTTGCAGCGCTCTGGAAAATATTGATAGACTTCTGTTTAATATTAGCCAACAAGCCTTGAAGGGTGTTCTATATATTGTGGACAGATCCCCTGGTTTTTACTACACAGGACATACATCAAGCATGATCAATTGCTGGATTTGGTCTGTTGATAGGACTCTGAGTATTACCAAATCTATGATCATATGGAGTTGCTGATTCCAGTGCTCCACCTGCTCTTAATCCAAACTGAAAGAACGCATGTGAGCCAAACTCTATGGGTCCGATGTCATGGAGCTAATTTGTTTTAACAGAAACATTAATCAACATATAGAGGCAGAGGACTGTTTTGAGGTGGGTAGGGTCGTTATATTCAGTTACATCAATACAATGTGGTCGTTTTAAGTAGAACCAGATGAATGATCCGCATACATATGAAGTTAGCATGAAGTAAATATATATAATATAAATTAGTTGTATAAAGTTGTGTGTGTGCACGCATGAATTTATGCTAAAGATCAAGCAGTGTGTGCTGGTTAGAAACCACAGGGTCAAGCAGATCATGTTAAAAAAACAATGAAATGAGAAACCTCTTACTTTTTTTCGAACTAATCTAATCCATTTTCTAAAACGTGGTAAACATGTCATTCTTGTCATGTTCAGGGATTTCATCTTTTATTTTCATTTACGTCTTGAGATTTGTTCTTATTTTATACCCATCAGTTCTATTTGCTTCTCTTGATTCAGGACTTTGCTGCCGTCTTTGAGCAGAGTCTGTTCTAATCTCTTCTGTATAGAATCAGATTTGATCAATTTTAGAATCATGTCATGTAAGTCATATAGCTGCATTGAGAAAATACCAACATAAAAAATCCAGGAATCCATTTGAAATATGAGGTGCATATTTGACGAGGGCCCAATTGTATGAAGGTGTCTGCTCTATTATCCTCCTAATAGTTGTCATTTTAACACCCAGCACTCACATTGTTTAAATAACCATTGAACTTGCACTCCCGTTAGTGCCCGTGCAGGGTTGTGTTTGTTTTTAAATGAGGTGTGGTCGAGCATAAAGCTGGCACGTTCCTGTCTTTAAGACACAGAAATGGACTAGGCTTTAGACCACCTAAAACCTGGTCATAAGTCTAGAGTCTGTTCCTGATACTGTATTTAGAGGATGTATTAGAAAGTTAGACACTTGTTTTTCTGTTTATTTCCAAACACTCCTCTATTGCTCTTGCATCAATACACGTTCTGTCTCATACACACAGAAACACACAAGTGTCACTGTTAATCAAGCCTGCAGATGTTAAAAGAAAACTGTCCCCTGTCCACGCTCGTTAGAGAATAGAGTCGAGGATTACTGCAGAGAAAAAAAGTAAATGAATGTTTACAGTCTAACTTTATTTGATGTTTGAGCACACAGAACATTAGTTAACATAGATCCTGTCTGATCCTGTCAGTGTGTTTGGAGATTGTAATCATAATTGAGGATACACTTTTGTGCCTCGTGCGGCAATATTAACCGTGTCTTTCTGATCGTTTCTGATGTTGTGGGAATAATTCAGTGAAATACAACTTCCATCAGACATCATCATATTTCATACAGTGTCCTGTGTGTGTGTTCAGGGGCACAATGAAAGTTAACAAGTTTAATGATCCGGCCTCAGAATAAAAACTCAAATCTGCTGTGAAAATAGCAATGCACTAGTTTGCAGGTGAGAACTGACACTCTGATTTGTTTGAATCATGTTACACCTGAAACACACCTATGTAAGGGACCTCAATCCAGCCTCTTTGCGTTCTGCACCTGGTTCTGCATCCAGATTGTGAGCTGTATAAATACCAAAATATAGTCGAGACACACACAAATTACTGGCTTTAGCCAATGGACTTTAGGGCCATCAAAGTAGGACCCATAAAATGCACTGAGCTTGGTAACAAGAACTTCTTACCTACACAATCTTCAAAGCGACTTAAAAAGCACTTTACAAGCGCCATCAGTTATCATTGGACAGTTTAGTCCTCTCTGTATTCCTTTGTCAGAGCCATCTGCAGGATTGAACTGCACCTTCGGGGACTAAGCAACGTTATTTGAACATAAGGGAACATACAACACACACACACACACACACACACACACACACACACACACACACACACACACACACACACACTTAGCACAAACACAACACAAGAGTTGATGATATTTTGATGGACAGGAGAGAGGAGGTAATTGCTCCACCCTTGGCCTTTATGTCATTTTAACTAAGAGGCAGCCAGGAGTCATATGATACACACACACACACACACACACACACACACACACACACACACACACACACAAACACACACATGTATGCACACACTTAGAACATAAAACATGAAAAAAATAACAAACTCCTCCTTTGGCCTGGGGTTAATTGATTAAATCCAAAAATGAATGTAAATATACACTTGTTAAACACACACTCATTCCTCATCCTGTAATTGGTGCTTTGAATTTTCTCTCATTGTATTAAGTCTCTTAATGAGAATCAACCCAAAGGTACCTAGGGTATGATGTCACAGGTTGTCTCAGCTGGATGATGTCATCAGGCCTTAGCTGGCCTACACATGTGCTGCTGACGTCCCATCTCAAGGGGATGATGAGGATTACACAGCAGAGTGCATTTGCACATGTTGCTGTGGAGGAGTGGAGAAGCTAGTTGTTCGCAAATCTGGAGGTCAACCATCTGATCCCTGGCCCCAGCTCCTGCAGGCTACATGTTGAGGTGTCCTTGGGAAAGACACTGAACTCCAAGTTGGTCCCGATACAGCCTTTAGTGTGCAAGAGTGGTTGTGAAAGTATAAAGGGGACACGGTATAAATGTTTCACCCTCAGTGTCAACTCATTGATGTATTGCCTCCATACAGGAGACAGATTAAAAATGTACAGATCAATTAAAAAAACAATTTTTAAAGAGGCCTTCTCTTGAATTAAAGATTTTTTGAATATTAACTAATTAATGTTGTTTTGGCTGTAAATGACTTTGACCTTCAGCAGTCACCTTCAGCATAGACAATTTCACTTTGATATTGAAACTTTCTGAGTTATCCATCATTGTTTTAAGAGTTTTTGCAATTTCCTGAGTGGAAAAAAGTTCCAAGTTGAGGGGATTGGTTGGATTTCTTACATTCTGGGAAATGCCAGAAAATATAGTTTAGGTTAGCAAAAAAAGGAAGCATGGGCCAACAGCTAAACTAGATGCTTAATGCCGACCAGTTGTAAAAAAAAATAATAATAATAATAATAATCAAATATAAAGGGATGTTTCAGGGGATTTTGAGCCACATTTTATCCACATGGTATATTAGGATAGAGTAGTTTCCAGGCAAACAATTACGACTCCATTGTAAGTCCAGTATAGTTAATCTTGGTTACAATTCTTTACCTAAACAAAGATTTTCATGAGAAGAACATAAGCTCCTGTCCCTTTGCTAGTGTCATCTCATTGGCTAAGATGTGGGGGTTCATGGGACATGTTTGTGGGTGATTTTCATGATTATAGATGCAGGGTCCTTGCGTGCTACGATTAATTCTGTAAAAATGTTCTCAAGATTACACAAGTCCATATGTGTGAGTCAGACAGAAACACGGGGGGGGAGGGCATGAACAGACTTAGATCCAAATCCTGAATTTGAGTGTATGATTTGTAACTTTCACGCATCTGTTAAACATGAATCATTTTGTCATTTTTATATTTTGTGTGCCCGCGTTTTTTTTTTTTTAAAACAGATTCCAATCGAGGATGTGTCGCCAAGCTGTCATTCTCCTGTCCTCTTAAGGGCCACTACTGTCTGTACACTAAGTCCTGTTTCCACCTGACCAGCCGACAGCCTCATCTTTGGATACACATCATGCTGCTACATCTACAGGTGATGCTCCACAAAAAAAAAGTTTTTTTTAACTGTTACCACATAGTTTAGTGTGTTGGCACGTAAATGGTTGATAATCACTAATCAAGTAGCTTGGGTCAAAGAATTCAGTTAGCTTCATTAGCATTGCTAAAATTACAATTTCACAGTATCTCATGTAATTTCCCTTTGAATTTGTGTAAAAGTTCAAGACAAGAGTATCTTCCATTCCACTGTTGGTCTTTTTGCCAATCTTAATTTTTCTTTCTCTCTTCTTTGACCAGAGTAAGTCCAGTGTCCCTTTGTGCTCCAGGGACGAGTGTGTCCAGAGACTTGTTTCTCTTTGGGAGAAGACGCAGATTAAAGGAGCTCACAGCTTCCCCATGGCTATGAGTCAGCATACCACCCCACACAGGAAGGTACTGGGCCACAGTGTGTGTGAGTCTGTGTAGTGTGTGTTGTGTGCATGCACTTCCTGCTCAAAGCTATCTGTCTCCAGCATAGGGGATGATGTCATCAGTAGTGATAAAAAAAAAAAAAAAAGAAACGCGAGGAGAGGAAAGTGTCAGAGTTTCACTTTGTTTAAATATGGAATGCACTCAATAGACACTTCTGTATACAAGCTCTCTGCTCACACTGACTTCTCATCTTTATCATGTGTGTCTATGGGTGTGTTTTTATGAACCATTGTGTGTAAGTGCGTGGATATGGTTGTTGTTCCTCACACAGCCCCTCATAATGTGACAAGCTAAGTGGTCACTGGGAAACAATTAGACCCACAAAGAAAATACAGCTGTAGTTTGTCTTTCTCGACCCATGTGTTGCTGCAATGAGATGGCCCAGCTATGGTTTCCATATGGAGCCTGTACATACCCAGGGACACATGTTCATAAACACAAAAACACACACGTGCACACAAAAAGTACTCAGGGCAGGAAAGCTCATGCTGTGTGACTTTTAAGTGTTCAAAGAAAGGCTGTAAACCTCTGCCTTCCCAGTCTTCACTGAATCAGTAAAATCTTTGATTTACCTGCTCTCTCACCAGTTTATAAAGGCTTCCTGCTGTTTTCAACTTGGCAGCTATAACGTAAAGGTGTAGTTCAACATTTTGATTTTTTTTTTTTGTTATTTTTGAGGGCCTTTTGCCTTTATTAGATAGTACGCTGGAGAGAGATAAAAAAAAAAAAATGGGGGAAAGAGTGTTGATGGCATGCACCAGATATTAGGCATAACTTTTCAAAAAAGAGCTTTAGTCATAAAGTCCAAAACATAAAGTTCATTAGAATTAAGATGTCACAGGGCGTGCTGGTGGTGCAATGGTTAGGGCGTATTGAGGCTGTCGTCTCAAGCGGGCGGCCCGGGTTCGCATCCCGCCTGTGGCCTCTTTCCCGCATGTCATTCCCCACTCTCTCTCCCTGATTTCCGACTCTGTCCACTGTCCTGTCTCTCCATTTAAGGCACAAAAAGCCCATAAAATAAATCTTTAAATAATGAAGATGTCACTTAGAACAAAAGCTCAGTAGATACAGGGTACAGAGTTAAACTGATAAAGCAACAGTGGAAGACAAACACTTCATATGCTTGGGGGTGGAGCTAGTTAGGCCTGGGAGCCGAACCAGCAGCCAGTGCTAAGCTAAGGTAAACGAAAACAGTAGCTTTACTGCTGCAAAACTATCAGATCAGATGAATCTTTTTTAAGGGCTTTGGTGAAATAAATAGGCCTCATTTTGATATTCCCCATCCTAAATCCAAACCAGTGGACTGGTTTAGTTCACTTAATGAGTGATAGACTTATAAAATCTCTTTTGGCTGTAAAATGGGTTCAGTCTCCATGTTTTAGGGAATACCATAAATCACAGAGAAAGAGGATGCAATTTAACAGCAAGAGAGAGAGAGGAAGAAGGTCACAGCCTTTTTCTCCATCCATATGCTCTGCATTTTCTATTTGCTTTCTTTTCCATCTTAATAGAGCTACGACTCCAGCCACTGTCAGCCAATCAAAAACACATGTAGAGGGAGACAAGAAAATGCAAAGACATATATGAGAGAGAAGAGGTTATCGATTTATGTCTGCACCCACAGGGGGGCTTGATAGGAGACTACAGGACTCCATGAGATGGAAGAGATGGAAGGTAGGGATTTATGTATGGCTTCTGACAACTCAGTTGAGTAATTCTATGACAGAGAGAAAACTGGTGTGAGTCTACATAGAGGGATGGAGGGATGTAAGAGCTTCAAAACCTAAACCAGGGATAAGGATGAAAGGGATAAGTGTGAGATATATAAAGTAACAACAGTTACTGAGTCCCAATGAGTCCCACCGGGATGTTACAGGGAGACGAAAGTGGAGTGATGACGGAAAGACAGAATTTGTTGTAGAAGAGAAACTTTAAAGGTTTTTTTTTTCTGAGAGGATGTGACAAAAAAAGGAAAAGAGAGAGGAAAAGAGAGAAGACTAGTCAATAGATATAAATGGAGACGGGGTGAAGGGGAAGCCTGCGAGAGAAGATACTCAACAAGTATTGTTTAACCTTTTGTCTGTATTTGGCTACGAGGGAAAATGTTTGTTGATACAATTCTGGTGGAGATAAAGTTTGTTGCAGGAAGAGGATGTTGGAGAAAGGCTGAGTAAAAAGAGAAGGTGTGAAGCAGTGACCAAAATAAGATAGGGAAGGAAAAGAGAAAATAGTATGAGCAGAAGAAAACAAGAAGCTCATTATGTCAAGAGAGACCGAATTAGATAGAGCCTTTGTCATGTTTATAGCCTCCACTCCCCTTTCCAAAACTCCCACTTCTCATCCACTCATCTTTCTCCTGTCTTACACTCCCCTCTCTGCGACTCTTCCTGCCTCCACCTCCCATTTTACTTTCTCTTTTTCCGTCTCTGGTTAAGTCTATTCAGGAAACCTCCACAAAGCTTCTTTGGATTCTCATCCCATCCCATACTGGAAGGCAGTAGCTCAGTCTGTGTGGACTTGGTTTGGATTGCCAGTTCACTTCTTGCACTGCCAAGGTGCTTGTGAACCCTTGTTACACACTTTGGTCTTTGTGTCTAGCCATTCATCTGTCTGTCACATTTATGTTAACACAACAATATTTCAAGGCTTTATTCAACATCTTTTTCCCTGCCACAATTACCCTACAATCCTGTTATAAATGTTGATCTCTGAAAGTTCGACTTGACTTGTTTTCAAAAAAAACATTTTGAAATGAAAGAAAAAAAAATGTAGCCATTTTCCTGTGTCAATGCAGTGCCCCATCGTCTGCCTGAAGTCAGCAGTCATGTTTTAACACAATCTAACAGCTTGATCAAATTATAACCATGATCTACAGACAGAGGTAGAGGGATGGGTGGAGGGCTGGAAGTGCAGAAACAAAGACGAAAGGGGGCATAATGAAGGGGTAAAGGGGGTGACATGAGGACAGCAGTATTATATTCAGAGTTACATCCAGCCATTGTTTCTTCATCTCCATTGAATCCACCTCTCATCCTGATCAATCAAACATGGGGTCATGCTTTTCCACTTCAGCATGTTTCCTGGCTGACAATTATGTCATTGTTAACAGCAACATTTTCCACTAGCTCATTGAAGCCATCTATAACTTACTTTGTCTGTGAATTGTGTCTTGTCAGCACGCAGTGTGTTACGTTGTGGGGAGCCTGGCACAAAAAGATTCAAGATTTAAAAGAAAATGTATTGTCTATCACATAGTGACAGAAAATTACTTTTTGGTTAGAGGCTCAAACAACATAAAAACATTCACAACCAATAGACTCACATACAATCAAAATACTCGAGGCTTTATTTACAAAAGGTGTGGCTCTGCTTTTGCACCTGCTAAACCTGTGCAAGACACTCACAAAACACATGCAGGGTGTCCACTAATTAAGCTGCAGAGCTTCAGTGATGGTTGGGCATATTTAAATGAGACATTATCCAGTCATTTGGGGGAAAAATGTCCCCTATTCTATTCGATAAGGAAGCATCATTGCAGAAAAGCGACTTGGACTAATCTCATCTCCTGAATGTTTTTAAATAAAGAATTCTAATTTACAAAGTAATTAATAATTTCAGCTGTCACATTAATACAATGAAACAAAGAAAAATATTGTCTTTTAAAGTTTAGAGGAGAGTTTTTACAAGTATAAATGATGAAATGGTGAAGTAAAATACCTCAAAGATGGGTAGATCCAAAGAGTTGAGTAAACATCTCGCACCCCCACCTCTCTCTTTTCCACTTGCCTTTTGTTACTTCATCGTGTGCATCTGTGCTTTGATGTTTCAGTACTCAGAACCAGGATTTCTCACTGTTGCACAACATGTCTCTCCTGAAGGCCACTCGGCCCCCTCGTATCAGAATATTAATGTTCATGTAAACCCACAGATGGTCTGACTCTGTCAGCCACACATGGTCCTGGTTTATCTGTATCCGCAGGCAACCCCCTTTGACCTCAATTATTTAAGTTTTAACAACGCAAGTTAAACTCTGATGTATGGATGAGTCTAAATGTGACTCCTTTGATCATGTGTGCACTTTGACATGGCATGTAGTGTTGTGTACACGTGTGTTTTTAAAATGTGAGTTTTAGTCTGGGTTTCAGTGGTTCAAATGGGAATACACAGCTAAAAAACAGCTTTCCCATTTATATCATATCTCATTAACATCAAGGACTGAAGGAGAACAGGTCAATGTCAAACACACTAGTAGCTCTGCCAGTACAGCTACCTGCTTCCCTTACATTTTATCAAACAAACTCCCTCTGAGCATTTTATTTGAGTCTAACTTAGTGAGAAATATATGTCTCCCGTTCTTAAATGGATCATCAGAAAATAATGAAGGGAATGCAGCAGGTTCAGAGGTCAGAGAAATGATGAAGTTAAGTATTCTGCTGTGCTGGTGGTCAGGCTTAAAATGCATTAATACAAAATGAACACAAAAATGCACACTCACACAGACACTCACAGTCAGGACAAAACTGTATGTTTGTCAAGGAGACTGATGACAGTAATCCATCATCCCTTTGAACATGCCTGTTTTATTTTTCTCTCCAAACTAGATAAATAGGTATTATCTCAGGGGGAGTGTAAGTGTCACTGAAGTGTGTTTATATATATTAAGAGAGTATAACTCCGACCATGTGCAGGGGGTCTTCAGGGATATGAAATGGGGGATTCTGGTGCTTTCTGTACTGAAACACAAGCTCATTCACACAGCTGTACAGTCTATAACTGTAATGTCAAGCTCTTAAGTACCTCTTAAAGTTGAAAGCTGTTTATTGATGTGTGTTTATGCTTGTGACAGTAGCTCTAACAAGTGTCTTGCTATGGACTGGTTAAACTTGTGCCATTAGAGGTGCCGGTAGCCTTTTGGTCAGTGCGCACGCCCCATCAATAGTAGTCCTCTAATCGGGCAGCCAGGGTTCAAATCCGACCTGGGGCTCCTTTCAAGCATTTCATTCCCCACTCTCTCCCGCCCCAAGTTCTGACTCTATCCACCGTACTATCTCTAAATAAAGTCCCTGATTTCTTCAGCAAGTCAGTGTAAGCAGGAATGCACAATACCAAGACACTGAAACTGAGACAGCTCTTGGAATTTATCCAGTGATAATATTACCTTTACCTGTGCTTTCTCTTCTATAACATATCAAAATGTTCCATGTGAAAAAAAGCCATAATGTAATTATAAAAAAGAAACACAAAAGTTTCAGTATGACAGGACAGCTAATAAGTATTCTGTTTTCTTTCCTTCTGTCTTCAGGACCTGGATAGTCTCCAGATTCAGCTTGAGGAGGTCCGTTTCTTTGACCTGTTTGGATACAGTGAGGAAGAAGGAGGTTGGCTCTGCTTTATGTGTAACAACCCTGAGAAGGCTACAGGTACGCACACACACACACACACACATGAAATTTCTCTCTTCTACAAAGGCCGAAGTATACATAACAATGATTACAACATAGTAAAGTTTGGATGGATGGAAAGTTGTTGAAGATTGTTAACAATAAGTTGTCTGAGAAAAGTCAGATAAGGATTTGAAATTGATAGACAGCTTCAGTAGGAGTAACTAAAATTAAACCAAAAAAGTATATTAAAAAAAAGACGAGGCATAAAGCTTCACGATTCCGTTATTGTCATTCAGACACTATACCAGACAGGTACACAGTAGAACGAAATTCTGTAACTGAGAAACAAAACAGAAAAACAAAAAAAATGAACATAACCGTATGTAAAAAGGGGATTAAAAGAATAAAATAAATATTTTGGTTAAAAGCTCAAAACAGTCAAATATAAAAAATTATTTATAGGCAGAGAGAAAAGTGGGTGTAATATGTACGAGGAGGTAGAAATTTTAAGGTGCATAGCCGACAGTAACCATCAGTAAAAAGCGGTGAGATACATGTATGGTGCAGTTGTGGTTCAGTTTGTAGAGTCGGTCGTCTCTCAACCAGAAGGTCAGGGGTTTGATCTTCAGCTCCTGCTGCAACATGTCCGATGTGTCCCCCTGCTGCATCGGCAGCGTATGCATGTGTATATATGGGATTAGTTACTTCTGATGGTCACTTTACATAGCAGCCTCTGCCATCAGTGTGTGAATGGGTGTGAATGGGTAGGTGTGACGTGCAGGGTAAAAGAAAATGCGGGGCTTTGAGTTGTCAGAAGACTAGAAAAGCGCTATACAAGAAGTCCATTTACCATGTATAAAAAACTGTGCGTTTATTTAGCACAAAGCAAACTTACAAGAGAAAGGAAAGATGATGCATTTCTAATTTTAATCACTTTGCATAACAGACCCCCCCCCCTCTGGTTTTCCCTGAATTTCTGCAACCTTTTCTATCGTCTCTAAACGGAGCACTGCATAACAAAAGTGGCATCTAAAGATGTTTTTCTCATTTGCAGTTGTTTCAACAGCTTATCTTTGGCACAGTTGTGGTTCCCTAGGGTCTGCTGGTACAACCAACGCAAAGCTCCATGGCATGTTTTCACTCGAAATGCCTGTCAGAGGAATAATCTTTCCCAGAACAGTGAAGTAAATGGAGCAAAGAGCAGCACTGATTTAAAAGCTGCCAATCTGATTTTGTCTTGGTTATGAAGGGTCATTGAATTCAGACAGTCACTGCCATCATGACTCAGGTGTGATTAGTTTATGTTGGACCAGCTACCCCCTTCAATGAGCACTTTGTCCCAATGATGTCAGGGTTGGAATTATGACCAAATCCTTTAGATTACATTTAGATTACTGTGTGTGGATGTGTTTGCGCTCTGTCCATCTACCCTACTCACTGAGGACTTAAATCTGTAAAAATAAACATAGATACTAAAATTATGTAAGAAACACATTTTAAAGCATACAAAATAAAAACTATATATATCCTTTAGTTGTCTCAAATACAGAGGATCCTCACTTTCTCAACTTTTTATTCTCTGGTTCGATACATGGCTAACTATGTGTCCACTTTTGTCTCTTCTCACTTTACTCTGACAAGGAAAGAAAACAGGAAGACGGTGTGTGTAGTTGAGTGATGATGCTGTAAATGTAAAAAGTCTATAAATCGATGAGTGACAGTTTGGCCTCAGGAGAGCTCACATGAGAGTATATGTGACAGAGGTTTGCGAAACAACAGGCTTTAAATCTGCGTTTATCTTTCTGTCAGTCGCACAGGGAAGCTGTTATTAGTTATATAAGAGGAGTAAGAAGAGGGCAGTTTGTGGCAGATGTTGTGTTTTTATGAAGAAATATGGAGGGGGAAAGGTGAAAACGAGAGGGACTGGCAAGTGTTCTTGGAAACCTGAGGAGTGTAGTGTCACTAATAAGCAGCTGTAAACCTGTGTGTCACACACTGTGTTTCAGGCTCTGCTGTTTGATGGCAGCTAATAAGGAGCCAGCAGGTATTTCCCAGAAAGTAAAAGCTAGAGACAGGAAGTTGTTTGCTGGGTGAAGCAAACAGGAAGAAGGGAGGCAGTTAAAGATTAGTGTGTGCCTATTTTTATGTTGATGTTTTTGGCTGGAAAACAGTTCAGATTAGGGTCAATAACCCAATGAGTACATATCAAGTTTTATTTATTGATAATGAGAAAACAACAAAACATCTTCACAATCATGTCACATTTTTTGTTAAATTTTGGAATAACGACTCCCAGAAGAACTACCATAAATGAATTAGATGGGATAATGGTAAAGCAGCGTAGCCAGAGGTTGAGAATAATACTGTGAGTGTGTGTATCTGACGCCCCCACTGTTTCTTCACATGTTGAGTTTGGCAACCCTGTAATGCAATGGGAAATCTAAGACTAGGACACAACTATTGAGCCATTGTGGAGTCAATATGAAAGTAGAAAGTCATGTAGGACACTGTTGCAGAATCACAATCTGAAAAGGGTTAAAGTTCCTCAAATGAGACCAGTTTCTTTACATTCAAGTCATTCTGTAATTCATTCCAAGTAAAAGGTGCAAATTAAAATGCCTATTTCCTAAGTTCAGTTCTGAACTTTGGAACAGACGCTGTGGCTCAGTTGTTAGAGTCGGTCATCTCTCAACCGAAATGACAGGGGTTCGAGTCCCAGCTCCTGCAGCTTCATGTCCAATGTGTCCTTGGGACACTTAACCCCAAGTTGCTCCTGGCGGCTTCGTCTGAATGTGTTTGAATTACTTATTTCTGGTGGTCACTTTACATAGCAACCTCTACCATCAGTGTGAATGGATAGGTGTGGCATGCGGTGTAAAAGCTCTTTGAGTAGACACAAGACTAGAAAGGTGCTTCATAAGCTCAAGTCCATTTAGCATTTACAGTAAGAAATGGTCCTGGGTCTGAAAATGATAATTTCCTGTACCTTTCTGTCTGATGTAGGTTCTAGGTATGGCGGAAGCCAACCTTAAATATACTGTTGAATAAGAATGCTGGTGTGTTTATCACTACATGTGGACTTCCAGGGCATACAACAAACATTGATGAGTGAGGGGTTAAAACTTGCCTTTGTACTGCTGCTTCATGAGACTCACTGTCTAGAGCATTGAAGCTTTCAGAAGAGGTGGGCATATGTAAAACATCACAACACAGACATTTAAGATTCAGCAGCCAGTCTCCTTTTGGACATTAAAGAAAGGAACAAATACTTTTCACCAACTGCTCAATATGAGGTGTAAGAGAGAGCCATCGATTGAATACCAAGATATCTGTACTAGTGAGATGCAGAAGCCGTCTGTGTACCCTGAGAAGTGGAGATTGAAGGCAGGATTTTGCATTTGAAAACAGCACAACTTTTGTTTTTGTTTGTCAGGGTACACAGATGGATTCTGTGTTTCACTAGTACAGACATCTTGGCATGAATGATCCTCATCCATTCAAGTGGAACTAATATTCATTTGGCTCCTCTGTATTGGAGCTGTTATTTAGCTGGGTTCACGGCTCTTTCTTTCTGGGTCTTCCATGTCATTGTCTTGTCATCACCCATTACATCAAACATACAAACAGTCACATGCACAGAAGTAAACACACACATGTCAGGTTGCCTAGTCCAAAAAGTACAAAAGCCAAATGAAGCCATCCTTCCAGCTCTGCTGCTCAGAACAAACCAGTAATCACGGGCTGAACGAGTGCAAGAACGGATGATTACATTTCAGATTCGTGCCAGTCTTTGACGGTACAAGATGATTTCAAAAGGGATTAGTCAAACTTGGCAGTTGGGCTGCGTTTTTTTCTAAATTTGTTTTCTAAAATGTTTATGCCCTTGGATGGCCAAACTGCTCTGCATGTCTTTCCATTCAGCTTGTCTGACACCTTCTTCTTTAAAAGTCCAAACACAGATTTGTATATATACGCGAAATTTTTGCCTCCACTGCACTACAATGACAATAAATTTAATTGTGTTTGTGTTGTGTGAATCACATTTGTAGAGTTTACAGAAACCCAAACTTATTGTGAACATTATCTAATGGTGCTGCTGGTTCCAAATACAAAAAAAACTGGATGCGTTCAGTGTATTTAAGTCTTTTATTTATAAGACTTAAGTTAATTATAATTAATAATTATAAGTAATTAACCTTTGCTTAAGGTAAGTCAAGAGGCTCAGGTATTTAATCTTTTAACCTTCACATTCCTATGAATCCTGAGCTTTAAGAAAATATGTGAACATTGTCATTGAACCCACTCTTCCATGTGTTTGTGTGTTACCTGGAGCATGAAATTCTTCCAGCATGGCTATGTATCTTCTCTGCTTTGTGTTCAAACAGTCAGTAGTGTAAAAGAAGTGACCTCTCTTTGGCTTTTAGCACCTGAGAGCTGATTTGTTTGTGTCAGACTCGGGAACTCGTTGGCCTGAACCAGCACTATCTGCAGCTGTCAACACTCAGCCTCATAACTCAGAGGAAAGAGAGGTTTGAGGGATGTTATACAAAACTTTAAAACAGTACATCTATGTCCATGAAGTGAATGTTGTGCAGGGCAAATATTTTGTAATTGATTTTTTTAGTAATGATTATTTTGCTTTGAATGGTTCTGTTGAAAATCAGACAGAAAATTCAGGAAGTTGGATAAGAGGATGTTATAAATGAACATGACTTAGCCACAGTCATACAAGGATCATATTTTTTAATATGAATAAACTGCTGAACAGCCAAAAAAGTTGTTTATATTCTGCAGTCCAAAACCTCATCAGAACCTTAAAGGAGGAAATCTTATGTAACCTGAACGCAGTAACACACAAGTTACTCTCACTTTACAAAAAGTAAAATAGGCAACAGTGCCTGTAGCTGTATTGGATACAAACTCTCTGCAAATTCAAATGGCTCACGTACGTGATATGGTTTACAAGTCCAAATGGTTTATGAAGATGTGAAACAGATGAAAAAGTCTTTCACCAAACTGAAAAGTCCAAAATACAAGCCAGCAATATTTAGTCAAAGCCAGAAAACAAATCAGATTTATCCCCTGGAAACCGTTTTTGTGTTCGACTGAAAGCTCTCAAACTACATCCAGTAAATTAAGTCAAGTTATTGTAAGTGATGTTGATGAGTCACCTCATCTCACTGAATTATATGTAACAACTGGACTTCGGACCAAGTGCCATTTGGAACTTTTCGGTGGTGACCCACTTTTTTATTTCATCATAAAACACAGCACATCAAACTTCACATATTTGCTTCATGTACTCATGCTGTTCACATTACCAGCTTCAACCAGCCAACTTTTTTTTCTCTTTAATGCTTTATATTGTGTTACCATAACAAAAACTTGCTGACTTGGCCTGAGTGGCGTGCTGATTACTTCAGAGGTTACACACTCACACAAAGCAAGAACCTGGTTTCCTGTTTTTATGATGAAGGAGAAACAGTGAAAGGTGAAGGGTTTTCCAGTGTGAAGGCCAAAGTCAGCCAGTGGTTACTGCAACTCCATGATGCTTTATGATATACTGCTAACTTTAACTACTGGAATGCCTTTGAAGTGAGTGGTAATGAGCTGAGCTGAGAGCTGTTTGTGAGCGGGTTTGTGTTTGTGCATGTGCTGTGTGGGGAGACTGCCAGAATATGAACCGCCTGCACAACTCTCTTCTTTCTATCAAGATGTTTCCGGTTTTGTTTACTTTATTTTACTTGGATACTCTTGGCTTACCATCACATAATGAAAGTAACGAGTGACAAGAGAGAAAAAAAAAGTAGGAATGGCCTGGAGTTGGCTTCTGGCCCTAAAAATACACCCTTTGAGATTATCACACACAGTCTTGTCCCTCATGCCGCTACATGTGGATTTGAACACACATTCACTCGTGTCTGGAAGACGGATCCCCAGTTTGCAAAAAGGTGGAAAACCCCAAGCCAGACTCTTCATCATCCAACCATCAATCAGTGAAGACTCACTCGACAGAAACTATCAACTCCAGGAATTCTGTTGCGAATTCAGGAGATTCCCGGGCTGAAGAGTTCCATTTTCACGGATGGAGTTTTTGAGATTATGATGAATTTCTGGAATGATCTAATGATATTCTGGTAATATCACCAGGCAGGCTTGGGGGTCCTACAAAAAAGATGTTAGCCCATACTTAAATATCACAAAATGATAATCCATTCTTGTCAATACTTATCTTAGCTCTTTTCTCAAACTCTCCATCTTTCATCTCTGGTATGACATCATCCCTGGTAAACAGATCAATACATTCTTGCAAGGCTGTTTAGAGGGACAGCTGTTTTAGGACGGAAATAACTTAAATTTGACAAATGACTTTTTTCAAGAATACACAGAGAAAGCTGAAGACCACCAGGGATCAATCCAATTGTATCGCATCCTAATACAAGTACCTTAAAATATAACTTAATAACAGTACATTTATAAAATTGTCTTAGCACCTTTTGTGTCTCATTGTTTGCGGTCAGCGTGTCTCAGACTAGAGGTTATAGACCACAGCCGGAGGCCAACAACAAATCCAGACCTTTTTTTTCCAGGTATGTGGCATCAAAGCACAGACGGACAAGAAATAATGATTTATGCAAACAAGAAATATTTCTTGAATGATGTCAGCAAGTCACTCACCCAAATGGTTGGGACTGGTAAAGAAAACAGTTTGTCAGTCGAAACTCAATGTTACATTTTGAAATATTATGAACATGCTTTGCAACCTAGTTAATCATTATATCCAATGTTGAACACAAATACAAAACATTTCACACTTAGCCATCAGTCGACACGACCTGTAGTTTAATTTGAAGACGTTTTTAGTTAGCCAAGATCATGTGTTCGTCCTTTCCTTCAGTACAATGGTGGTTAAATAAATGGTATTTGTTCGGCTCATCAGAGCATTGATATTACCAAAAATTATTCATTAGTTTATAATCAAACTATTTCAACTGAAGAATCCATCCATCCATTATCTATATCGCTTTTCCTGTCAGGGTTACTAGAGGGCTGGAGCTGATCCCAGCTGTCATTGGGTGAGAGGGACTGGTTTTTTTATCTACCATTAAGTGAAACAGAAAAGCAAGCTTCACCTTTTGCTCTCTTCCAATGTGAGATTCTGATGGCCTTTAGGTTTTGTCCTGTTTCACGTCAGGCACCTTTGTGAATCATCTTTGCAACATGCCCACACATTTACACACACTGTGATCAGATTGCACTAATCTCTTGCCTGCTTTACTCATCATCATGAATACAAAGAGTAGCTCTGTTTCATGGTCAGCTTCAGATGTGCTGGCTAACTGGCACCAAAGCTAAACCAGGAGTCTGGGGATCACAGTCACTTATTTCACAATCAGTGATTAGAAATTCATCTGTGATTCGTTTCTTATTTTTCTTTTTTTAAGAACAAAACAGGAAACAGTGAAATATCTACATTCCTAACACAAAAACTAATTTAATGCGTGCGCCATAGATACACACACAAACACACACACACATACAAATGCACACACACAATCACAGCAGCTGGCTGTTTATGTGCGTCAGTGTTTCTAACCAGACCAGTCATGACTCAAATTTGTGGGAGTTCTCCTCTATCGGAACAAACATACATGAGGAAGACATAATACCTTTTTTTGATTTACACTGAGTAACCCATTGATGAATGGAAGTAGAAGTGTGAAAAGTTGTGTGTATGTTTGACTTTTTCCAGCACTATACACTGTAGGAGATTTAGGGTTATAAAACATAACAACAAAGAACCACAGGGAGGGAAACATAAATAAACAATTTGAAGGATATTGAGACTAAAACTTGTAATTTAAGAAAAATTCTGTAAATCATTTAAAATAAATATATTTTGGAAGTGTCAGATTAGAAGGGTGGCTGACGTGAGCTTGAGCATGTAAAATGAATAGCTGTTATCTTGTTGTACTGTATGTGGAGAAAAATAATTGTCCTGAGAAATGTGCAGGGTCACCTCATGATGTACATTCACTTACACCGGCTTATATTCATTACCCAGGGGTCTCATGAATAACTAAACAGGGGCCATAAGCCAGGTTTCCCAGTTTTGGAGGATAGTTGCATTTAAACATTTAAATTGGAATATGCTTGGTATCCAAGTGAATTGTCAGGCAGATATAGACAACAAGCACACCACATTATCACACCTCACCCTCATCCAACACCTTTTTCACCAGTATGTATTGAAATACGACCATTGAGACAATCTTCTCTTCTTTGCCAGGATAAAGAATTGTATTTATGTAATGAATTACTGTTAGAATGATCATGAAACCCTTCAAACTGAAGCTGCCCCTAGAAACAACTTAAAACTGTCTTTCATTTGTTTTCGTCTTTCTTTTAAGTATGTCTACATAATTGATTTCTCCCTGTCAGTTGTGAACCAGGAGGGACAGCCTTTGATCGAGGGGAAGCTGAAGGAGAAGCAGGTCCGCTGGAAGTTCATCAAGCGCTGGAAAACCCGTTACTTCACCCTGGCAGGAAACCAGCTTCTCTTCCGGAGGGGCAAATCAGTACGTGGCTAATGAAGACGAAGCCTCCTCACACACAAACACACTTCCACATGCACACTGTCCCTAGACCCTCCCACCAGAAAATCCTCATTAATACTCCCTGGTCCATGTCATTTGAAGCATGATGCAACTGTATGAAACAGTGGAAATCTCATCAAGAGATAAGAACATCTGTCCCTCAGGACCATCCCATTGATGTATCTGAAACGAACCTTGGCCCCGGTAAGGACAATAAAGGGACTCCCAAGGCCAAAGCATGATGCTGCAACCTCATAGGTCACTTTCACCCACTATAACTCAAAGCAGATAGCATTACGCACAAGTAGCAAACACACAAAGAAGGTACTGTCTTCAACAGTTTGTACTAGAAAAGACAAAACAGAACTCAAAGTTTAGCAGTGTTCCCCCGCGGTTGCAACACATTTTTTTTCCTCCAACTTCCACACGTAAGGCTGAACAAAACCAGAGTAATTGTTCTCAGGAACCGTTTGCCTAATCAAACTCACATAAAGGCAGATCAAAGATGTGTTGAGGTCAGTTGTCTGAAAAAGGACCACACTGATTTCTTTTCAGCTGACAAACAGAAAAATGACTTCAGTTCGTGAGGAAGTTTAGAAAACGATTTATGTGGGAAACAAATTCAAGCTTTGATTCTGTTTTATTCCAGTGATCTACACGAGTGAAACATTTCATTTTAATTGAGAGTATCTGGAAACAGAAATAGAGTGGAGTTGAGCTTTTTTTTTTTTTTTTTTAAACTCCAAACAATAGTCTTTGTGTTTCTATCCAGATGGTAATAGAGTCCTCTCTTGTGCTGCAGCCACTAACTGGAAAGGTTGTGTGTCTTTGTTCTCGGTGCTCAGTCTGCCTTTGCCAGCATGTTCCGGAGGAGGTTGGTATGTTGTGAAAGAAGTTTTCCCAAATGGGGAGAGAGATTGAGAACATTTAGATGTGTGGTTTCCTCCTCATTGAATGATAGAGCAGCTTTGACAGTCCGAGGGTTGGAAACATTCCCTACATCCACACAAAGCTAAGCCGTGTACCTCATGACCAGCACTCAGGCTGTTGCATGTATTCACAGAAGCACATGCAGTGTAGAAGGGATATTCTGTGAAGGTTACCTATTTACTCGACATTGTAGATCATTGCTGACACACTGGGATGTCCTCCTCTGACTTCTATTTTCCCCCCCTTATTAGGACCAGACATAGACTGACGCTAAACTAAAGGCAGGCCTGGATAGCAATTTGGCATCAGGCTTTATGCAACAATGCAGTAATAAAAAAAAGAGAGAGAGAGAAATAGAATGATACAAAATAAATGGTTAATGTGTCTATATTTTAGACACATTGACCGACACCTAAAATGAGTATGTTTTAGCATGCATACACCTTTGTGGGTTTCCTATTTTCTGCTATGTACTGGCATTTTATGTTGCACTCTCTGTTTTGTATTAGGCAGCTGTAAGGGCAGCTTTATTTGTTTATTGTTTTTCTGAATGTTGTTTTTTCTTCCTTCAAGGCAGCTTTCCCTTTCCATTCTTTTACTCTTTAGATGCCTGAAACCTGCTTGTGTTAGTGTTAGGTAATCCACAACAGACTACATGTGTGGTTACTTTTATTTTTCCAATAAAACTTATTAGCCAGTGGCAGAATTCAAATGATCTCATGAAGTATCAGCACCATGTTTTTTTTTTTTACCTCTTTCTAATGCAATGACAGACTCTGTTAGTGACACTAAAGGTAAAAAGTTACCTAGCTTGGGAGTTGCAGTTTTAAGTATTAGGAGACTACATTTGAATGAATGTCTTGGTTAGGATACATGTTTTATTCTCATCAATCAAATCAATCAAATGTCAAGTTGAATCAGAACATGAAGCGGCTGACTTGTATCCTCTGAGGGAAAACAATTATCTGACCCTCAGTGGAGCCATGTGGGGGGTAAAACTGTGAAATATCTTCTGTGATTGGATTTTTTTCAACAAACACACTTGCATACACACCACAGGCAGTTTTTTTTCATTGTCTTGCAGCTAACCCTGGTGTTGTGGTTTTGACCATGTTACTAACTACGGGCTGAGAAAACATGACTGTGGTGCAATTCGCACACAACCACACACTGAGAAAATTACAGTTAGAGGGATTTAAAAAAAAAAAAGATTTGATGTGTAGCAGAACAGGAGGATTTCATTTCTTGTTCCAGAGAAGAAGCAGAACAATGAAGAGTAATAGCTCATCCTGTAAATGAGATTTTTTTGGGGTGAAACATAAAAAACTGTGACGCAGTATTGTGATGCTGAAATGATCTGGCTCTGGATATTCTCAAAAGAAAGTTATTTTCAAACATGGCTAGAGAAAAGGTCTTTTTGATGAGACTAAACAAAATAACACCATCAAACATGGAGGGAAGTCGCTGCAAATATCAACTCCCTCGACCTCTATTAACCTTTTCCTCTCTTGAACAAAACAAAGTGTTTAAGAGTATACAAAATGTTTCCATATGAGTAACAAATACCAATGGAAGAGTAGGATTACTCAAAGCTGTACATTATCAGTGTTTTGTGGTACTACTGTACTTATGTTACTTTATATTACAACTCACAAAACAGCACCTTACATTTATAGTACTACATCATTGTAAAATTCAGATAAACACATCTACAACATTTTGAATGAACTACATCTTACTTTTAATTGACAATCTTTCCAAAAATCCTAAGGCCAACATTAGCAGGAGTTTAGTAACTATTCAAGCAATTGCCATGTCCAGTAGGCAGAAAGAGCCAGTACATGTTTACACCATCACACACGAACACATTGTACCTGCATGGTTATGTGATGGATGTTCATGATTAATACATGCTTAAAGATTAAAATGCCCTAAATATCCTGTGCCCACCAAGATGTACCAAAAGATTTTGGAAAATTGAGACTCTCCATCAAAGGTTTTTTTCTTCTCTTCTGGTTTGACTGGATTCTTTACTTTCCCTGTGTTCTGCCTCTCTGCAGAAAGATGAGCTGGATGACATACCTATCGAGCTAAGCAAGGTGCAAAGTGTCAAGGTAAGGAGTTCAGATTTCCCCGTCCATCCCCGGTAATAATGTTCATTATTTAGGAGGTCAGATCACATCCCCAAATACTCTCAGCCAGCTGTCATTACAGCTGGAAGTAATAGGACTGCATAAAGCCAAATCCCGTAAATGTAAAAAAAAATGTCAGCAGCATCTCTCCCAGTGGACAGATGTTTAAGTCTGATTTCTTTTTTTCTGGTCTCATCCTCCTATTTATGACCTTTATTTTTTATTTTTTTTTCCCACAGGTGGTTGCCAAGAAACGGCGAGATCGGGGTCTCCCACGGGCCTTTGAGATCTTCACAGACAGTAAGACATATGTGCTGAAAGCTCAGGATGAGAAACATGCTGAGGAGTGGCTGCAGTGCATCAATGTGGCCGTGGCTCAGGCCAGAGAGAGGGAGAACAGAGAGGCTACTACCTACCTGTGAGAAAAACCTACGAGGACAAAGCTGCACAACCTGTTAACAAAACATGTCGTTCACAAATGCAAAATTCACATACAAACATTCACTGAGGATTTTTTCTGTAGTTTCACACAAAGAAAAAAAAAAACAGTTTCCACTGTCGGTAGCAGAAGATTATATCTGTATCCTGTGGTAAACATCGTAATCAGAGAAAACAAAAACAATCAGAAAAAAGCTTTATATGCAGTATTTTGTAGACTTTAATGAACCAGCAATAATAATATCAAGAGTGAAGGGTGGTAGCTTTTTTTATAAATAGTAACTGACTGTTCTTAATGTTACACTAACTGGTGCATCTACTATTATAAATGAATGTTACAGTACTTAAGTGTTAAAGATTATAGTGTTACATGACTGGACTATACTGTATGGAAAGTTCAATTTCCTCTTGTGGAATCAGGACTCCTCTGTTAGATTTAACCACTTTAGAAAAAACCAGCATGTCATGATTTTCTGAGTTTGATGTTTCGTAATGATTCCAGAGAGTCCAGAGGAGTATTTAGCAATAAAGACTTGAGAAAATAAAGAAAAGCACCGACCTCATAAGGACTTGTAGCAATAATGACACTGAACATTTTTTTTTCTCCTTAAAGCAGGAAGTATGATGAGGAATATAATGGATTTATATATTTTTTGATATGGACAAAAATCATAGGTAAACAAAGACAGATTTCTTGGCCAGGAGAGGTGACTCACTGGAGTCGTCATAAGTTGCTGAACAGTCCCAGAGTGAATCAGTCCTGCATGAAAGCCAGATGTAAAACAACTTCATGACCTTCGTACAGAGCCTGGCTAGCTGTTTCTACCAGTATTTATGCTAGGCTACGCTAAGCAGCTGCTGGCTGATTATACAGAATATAATTGATATTACAGTAACAACAATGATTATTCTACTGATCCTTTCAGCTATTTTATCAACTAATTCAATATCAAAAGTACTTAGGGAACATGTACATAGTCAATCCAGCAGTTAAAGAAACCCATCTTATCTTTACTTTTAATTGAAACTACTCTTTACTTCTCTGGAGTAAAGTAAGAATCAGAAACCTTTCATCCAACATATACAAGCACCATGTTTAAAAAAACCATTTTGACTACATTTCTGTGTTCCTCTCTTGTACATAAGTGGCTTATAAAGCAAGCCCCCTAAGAGTGAGTGCTGTGGTCAGATTTCTGGTCTTTTGCAATGTCAGTTGTGTATGGACTGAGCCTTTCTTGGCTTTCCCAAACAAGAAATGTTTAAAATGAACAATTTACTTCATAATACTCAAGGAGAGGACACAAATCAGATGTTGCTTGGTAAGAGTGAGACTCCGTTGGACCGCAGATTTGTAAGAAAACATCAAACTTAATAAGGGTTCTCTCAAAAATTCAGAGAAATGTCTGTTTAAACATCAAGAGAAACTGTGATTGAATGAAGTTAATGCTGTTGCTCTGTTTTTTTCCCACATTTTAATGGACTGAGACTGTTTCTGTATTTTTAACTTTTACCTTTCCACCTGGAAAAAACGTCAGCCTGTGGCAGTACAGCCTGAATGTGGAGCACATGAACTCCCTTTTGTTCCTCACTTACATGGAGGAAGATGACAAACATGTCTTGCTCTAGTTAAGCTCTGAGCTGCCTGCACCAGACAATTTCACAGTCGACTGTGGCAAATCAATTATTCTGCAAGTCGGATTCTGATCTTTCTCTGGATCCACATCTGAGGTGTGTGTCTGCCCACAGGTGAACATATTGCTTCGGTAATGCTTTTGGTTTTTTGGTAAGACATTAAGTGCGTTGAATATTTTCAAAATGCCTATGGTAGTTTTAATTTTAACTTGTGTGACAGACAAGCACCGCTTCTTTGGTCTTAAATTGTCCTAAAGCCTAGATCCTGTTAGCTTTGAACATACAATCATAACACTGCCTTTCCCACCGGGTCAGGTTACCAGTCTGGACCTTCTGCTGTCTGCACACTGATCCACACATCAATGTGCTTACACATAAGATTATTTACATCATGCCTCTCCTTCACATTTTCCTGCCTTTTTTTCGATTAATTGCCCACATACACAGATGGCTATGCCATCAGAGGGATTAACTGCTTAATCTGCAATACATTTTTTTAATTCAAATATGTAACATCATTAGTCTGAATAGTGTCATGGCTGTAGGGTTGGCGAGGGTCATTTGTCCTATGGTTGTTCCACTCATTTTTAACCACTCAACAACTTTTTGAGTGTTTCCGATTGTGTCACCATTCACACTCTTGTTTCTCTTGGACACATTAAGACAATGATCTCACACAACTTAGTGTGCGATTGTTTTTGTTTTACTGAGAATCATCCTGTCTTTGTTGTTTTATTTGTGCTCTTTTTTTTTTGTATCTGGACATCATTGTAAATGAGGGAAACCTCAATGATTTTCAAGGCTTGAATATAGATTTGAAATGTAATGAACTCCTGGATGGTATGAAGCAAACCCTAGCACCCTAGAATGTATAGCTGACTAATAGAGAGAAATGTATTTGTGCTGAACAAACCACACACACACACACACACACACACACACACACACACACACACACACACACACACACACACACACACACACACACACACACACACACACACACACATTACTTGACCTGTCAGCTAGTAAACAAACATTGCAACCACTGCCATCCTTAAGTGAAGTTTAAAATACTCTCTTCTCCATGTTCCAAAGGTACTAATGCACCAGCTCTAACTTTCCAGTATTGCAGTGTTGATTTCTTGGTGTATAAGGTGAATGTCTGATCATATTGTTGGCCTAAGCTGTCTACGAGTTACAATGTGAACACTCTTTGTCGTCACGCTGCCATGTTGGCCTGGTTTCAAACCTTCCAGAGCCAAAATCAACAAAAGAGGGTCTTTCTGTCTATCTACCTATCTATCTCTCTATCTCTCTATCTACCTATCTATCTATATTTATCTGTCTGTCTGTCTGTCTGTCTGTCTGTCTGTCTGTCTGTCTGTCTGTCTGTCTGTCTGTCTATCTATCTATCTCTCTATCATCTATCTATCTGTCATCCATTGTTTTAGACTGAAGGTTATTGAGCTCTTATTTATACTACTTTAAAGCACAATGAGATTACTTTTTCAGTAAAACATAAAACACTGTGTACTGGATGTGAAAATGATTAAAACAAGGATTGAAGTTTCTGAATGTACAGAACAATATCAGCCTCGAGTAAAGAATCATAGTTAAACCTTTTTTTATGATTATTTTTTTCTTTAGTCTGCTGGTAAATAATGTTTGATTGTATATTTGATTTTTATACAAGGTTAATATTTATTGTGTAACTGTTGAAACACTTCAATCGTGTCGTAGAGGAACTATTGAAACAATGAACCACAGATTTGATCTTGCTGCCTCTTGTCTTCCAGTTTTTTTCTCCATTGTTTTGATATTACTCTTGATTATTAATGAAAACAAATAATGCTGTATTTTATTGACAATGGTTAAGGTATTGTAAAGGACTGTATACATACATGTTGCACCTTCCGCATGTCTGACACTGCCTTCTTGTCTATTTCCTGACAGAATTGAATAATAAACCTTTACCAGTAAAATAAAGGAATACAGAAACTGAATGATGATTTCCTGGATCTTCACAAGGAGAAAGTAGGGTTCACAAAGTAGGGTTTGTTTCTGTTCGAGCCCAGCTTAAGATAATTTGTCTCGATGTCACTCACTGGGCTGACTCACTGAGCCCACAGTGATGGAGATCATATGACTAAACTCTCCAAACTGTTGCTTCAGTGTCCTCAGCTCCTGATATGATGCACAAACACAAGCACACACTGGCAACAATGAAGAATCATTCCAAACTCCAGGAGACACTTATATAAGAACATGGACAACATGCTCTTGTCTTCTGGATGCTGTGCTAATCCTGAAACCACCCAGAAGACAAAGACAGTATCACTGAAATGATTCTTTAAGAGAGCAAACGGAAACATCCCGTCCTCCTTGCGTAAATCTTGGTACAACGCGAGCATTCCCAAAGCGCTCTCACTCCATATCTTTAAACTCAATCCCCTGCATTAGTTTGTCATAACTGTTCTGTTTCATACATCGCTATCGATGTTTGAATTTGGACTGCAGTACTCATTTTAAACGCTAGGTGTCAGAGTGCTTGTGACGCCGGATGGCCAGATTGAAGTAGCCAGAGAAAATGCCCACACCTGTGTAGGAGATTATGTATTTTAGTATAATACAGCTATTTAGTGAGACTATTAAAAATAATTTAGCACTTGTACAAATTTCAAAAATGTAATTATTATGGCCTGTCTTTGGAGTTTGTTTCTTAATGTATGTAGAGCAGTGTTTTCCAACCTTTATCTAAGAGCTGAGCGCCTCATTACCAACAGGAAAGAAAGAGATACAGTCCTGTTGAAAATTAACTTTGATTTGAATACTTTTCATTAATGAAATCCCAGCAGAATAAGCCTACAAACTTGTTCTTACCTAAATATCTTTGAATAAACTACCAAAATGTGCTATCATGATTGTAGTTAATGTGCAAATCTTGTTCTGACAACCTCAGAGCAGACAAAGCCTTGCATCCAGGGGGGGCTCAGACCACAGGTTTTGGAACCAGTGCAATACAGCCTGTGAATGACCACAGGCATGCATGACACCATTTACAGTTAGTTCAGTTCTCTATGGGGGCTCAAACTGGTAGAGGATGCCTTTCAATTCATGAACACTACCAGCTCACAAGTCATGAAGTGTCAAATCAAGTTAAAAGAGACAAAAAAAGAGTAGTTAATTTAATTCTGAAGCATGTGTTGCCATCTTTGTGGGAAAAAAAAAATGCAGATTCAGCCGCAATAATAAAAGAAAATGAGAAAAATCAAGGCCTGTCAAGGGAATTGACTGGATGGCTTTCTCATCTGTCTCTAAACTCTGCCCTTGTGCAGAGTGTAGGCCTACACAGACAAAAACTAGCAAGCCAGGTGCTTAAGATTGGCAGAGAAAGGAAGGTTACAGTTAGCAATGACAACTTAAATGTGCTTCTCTCTCCCGTGGACCGGTCCAGTGACTCAGTGCACACATATATGTGGTTGAAGAGGTGCCTTTGCCTTTTTTTTATCAGTTCAATGCTTCCAAGATTTTGCTGAATCTATCTTGTCCCACAAAAGATGCCTACTGCAGCTGTAAATACAATGCCTTTGGCACCAAATGTTTTGATGTAGGTATGCAAGACTGACAGTGTGTGAGAGAGAGAGAGAGAGAGAGAGAGAGAGACCACTGTAACAATAGTGCTTTGGCTTGCTATTGCAAAATCTAAAACATTTGTAAAAAAAACATCAGATAACTGAGTCTTTGTGTGTCATGGTACTTGTACTTCCTGTGGTCACTTGCTGTGTGACAGCAAGCAAGAACCAAAGGCTTGAAACTCTTTAGACAGTACAGATACATCAGTGTAGAGGAGGATGAGGAGGATGAGGCAGTGGCACTGGAACAGAGAGGAAGAGTTGCCCACTCCACTTATCTTAACAGAATGGTTTACTTTGTATAGAAATACTTCAACAGAAACATAGAGAGTCAAGGGATTTTTTTAATTTTTAATTTTTTTTTTTACTTCCAACAGTTTAATAGATCACACCACGAGGCACGAGAGAAACACCTCTTATCTCATTTATTAAGTTTTGGCTAAAGCTATTTTTGTGCAATAATTTGTTTTACATAATTTTTGGCAAAGAGACACTTAGTAAACCATCACTACACGTGTATAAAATGTATTAAGGCAGCAACTCACAGTTCACAATCTCAGGTATTTTGAAATAATGGAAATCAGTTTGTAACTAATGTCTTTTGATGATGTGACTGTGAGGTAATTCCTTATTTAATTTCTCAAGTATTTAAATATAATTCTGTTGAATAGTATTAAAACATTGTTTCTACTTGAAACCAAGGAAAAACAGGCTTATGAATTTGGCTTAACAGTGAAACTCAATTTATGAGAACCTATTTGTAAGACTAATAGTGCCCTCTAGCTGCACGAACCTAAAGTTCAAGTGCTCCAGATTTTAAAATATTCGGCTTTGTGTGTAGGGTGGATTCAATTCAAACTATGTTCATCTTCGTTGACAGTTACTTTACCTCTACTCCCAACACTGGATTCAAGTTTAAGGTCATTAATCATATATATAAGGGCTTATAGAAGTATGTGTACTGGGTCAAAAGCTTGTGATAGTGAACATCTCCAATAGATCCTTTCCTACATCTAGTTTCATAACACACCAATTAGACAAGAAATGCAGTTCAGTGGCATAACTCATTTATTGAATAAAAATTGGACATGAACACGTGCAGACTAAAAACCAGTGTTACAAATTGAAAACCATAAAATGTTTGAAATCGAGTCTGCACCTCCTGCTGTAAAAAAAAAAATAAAGGAAAAAAACAAAACAAACATCTATAGCCAGCTTGTTTTTTTTTTAAACTGTACAAGATACAGCTTTAGCGACGTATGTCCAAAAAAAGTTAAACAAAAACCACTCACCTGTCAGTCCCTTGATGTGCAAACATATTGATCTTTCCTGAATGATAGTTTTGACTTTACATTTATTCATTCAAACCTTCTGAGCTAGTTGCTTTTATAAATCAAAGCATTCACATTCGTCAGCAGATATCAATCCATCTTTACACTGTAAATAAGTTTCTTATTTCCAAAGTCTATAACTTTACATGTAAAACCAAGAACACAAGGGTAGGCTCAAGGGATGGTGTCATTGTGGAATGAGGGTATCATGGAAAATTAAAATAAAACCTAAATGGGACTAAATGATGACAGGTCTGGACTGATGTCACGATGTACTTGTCAATGTGTCTGACCATGTGTGTAGAAAAAAGCTGGTAAACCTACACACAGTCCACTTCAAGCTGGTAATTACTGTTGCAGCCTATGTTCCTGTATGCATACATAATCTACAAGAAACAGAGAGTAAACCACTTTGGCCAAATATCAGCTTAAAGAGTGCTGATGTGAAGATGAAAGTCAGGAAATGAATATTTGATCACTAATACGTGTGAATGCGGGAGCTTGGATCAGATTCTGGCCATTTCAACAATGTTTCCATGTCATGGCTTTACTTAAGTCACCCTTACAACAAAAACAATGTGCTATTTGTCATTGCATATCACAATTTTAAAGGTGAAGGACTCTAAATGGTTGATCAATCAGTGTTTCAGACTGCATATGAAAAAGCCATGATGCCTCTTGGACTTAATGTAGACCCAAAACTGAATCACACCTAGTGTGTTCTCACGATAGTAGCTCAAGTGAAGAACTTTGCTTTTACAGCTGTATTGTGTGCTCAACATGGACATTTTTTGTCACAAACCCCTAAGACATGTCAATTATGTCACCTGACAGGTTGATCTGGTTTACTTTAAAGATTAGTTTGAGTGCAATTATTTACTCAACCATTAAAGAACACACGTGTATGCAGACAGGACTCAAGTTGGCCCCAGAATTCAGATAAAATGCTAGGGGAGATTATGTTTTGAGTATGCTAATACTTCAGTGATCATCAGTCCAAAGCCTGTCTGTGGGTGGGTGGGTGTCTCATCGCCGGTGGCGGCTATGTCCCGAGTGCCCACTACTGCTGTGGTGTTTGCTCTTGTGGCTACGCTCCCTCTCTCTGTCCCTGTCGTAGGACCGAGATCTCTCCCTCTCCCTCTCCCTCCTTTCTGCTCTGTGACCAGCTCCTCGTTCATGTTTGTGTTTCTTTGAAGAAAGGTCAAAGGAGCGGTCCCTGTCTCTCTCACGATCCCGCTCTCTGTCACGGTCCCTGTCCACTTTGACTGGAGTGCGAGACCGTGAGCGCGAACGTGAGCGCTTCCTCTTGTGACCAGATCCACCTCCCCCACTGTTGCTGTGGCGTCCGCTGGGCTTGGAGTCACTGTTGCCATGGTGGCTGGTCTTGGACTTGAGGAGGGGCGAGGGCTGATGTCGGCGAGGTGATGGACTGCGACTGTGAGAGCGTGAACGTGAGCGAGAGCTGTAGGTCCCCGAGCGACTTCGCCTGCTGTTGTAACTGTGGACAGAGCACATTAAAAGACTGAATTCAGAACATGTTCTCAGTAAGCAACACCAGCCTTCACTTAGACGAGTAACCTTAGCATATTAAGTATTTAACAATAGGAAAGGGATCTTACTGTCTGCGAGGAGAGCGAGATCTGGACCGAGAGCGTGTTCTTGATCGAGATCGGCTGCCACTTCTGCTGTTTCGCCCTATCTTCGCCTCTTTTCTCAACCTAGTTAATGTAATTTCAAAGACAAACACTATTAGATAGGAGTACTTGATTTTTTTCTAATATCTTAACAGTTGAACCTTTGCAGGTTTGTTTCTTACCCATTGTGTGGACTCTTGTTGACCTGGGTCCGGTTGTCTAACTCCTTCTTAACTTGTTTGAGGGTCTGAGGGTTCGGAGACTTCTCTTCCACCTTGACCACATTTGGAGAGGAGGGTTTGGAAGCAGGAGAGAAGCCACCCAGTGTGGACAGGGCAGGGGTGCCATCAGGGTTAAGGCCTTTGAGTTTCAGCTTAGCCTCTGCCAGGAACACTTTCCTCCGCTCCACCTCCTTCTCCAGATGATCATAGTTGGGCTGGGGAGGAAGTTACACTGCGCTTACACACAGACAACACTGAGTACAGGCTACTATGTTCAGGCAGGGATCTCACACTGTTGCTAAATGCTTTGTTGTTTTAGAATGTTAACCTTTAGCATTCAGAGCAGGATCATAGGAAGGACCTTACAGTTAGTATGCTGACTTAACATAGCACAAAAGAGAGTTTCCAGATGGAACAAATACACTGCTACTCAAAAAAAGAAAGAAAAGAGAACTACCTTCTTCCTCGTGTACAGTCTAAGGGTGGTGACGCAGATCTCTTTAATCTCCTCTTCACTGGCCCCAAACAGCAGGAACCAATTAGGTCTGGATGGCAAAGGTATCTAGGAAAACATAAAATAGGTTTATAGAGGTTTTTAACACCAAAGTGAGCCTAGGAGTTCCACAAGGTTCAGTGCTTGGACCGATTCTCTTCACTTTATCTAAATGCTTCCTCTGGGTAACATTATAAGGAAATGCGACATATGTTCATAGTGACTTTTTCAGACCCTAGAACTGTCCTACATGACATCACCCTGGCATCCAGCACCACTGTTAGCAATATTGGGGACATCGTTAATGAAGATATGTCCTTCAACCCACACTTAACAAACTTCTAGCACAGCCTTTTTTCACCTTTGTATTTGACATTACAAAACAATGCAGAAAAACTGGTTCATGAATTTGTTACCTCCAGATTGGATTTTGTTAATTCTCTTTTATCAGACTGCCCTAGTAAGTCTCTAAAGACTCTTTAGCTGGTGCAAAATGCTGCCCCTCATGTTCTGACTTGAACTAGGAAAAGAAGTACAGCACTATAATCTTAAAGAGATTAATACTGCTGTATTACCACCTAGATCATTACGTTCCCAGAATGCAGGCCTGGCCGTGGTATCTACTGTCTCTAAATGTACTATGGGAGGTAGAGCCTTCAGTTATCAGGCCCCACTCCTTTGGATTCAGCTACAAGTCAGGCTTAACACTTTCTATTTTGGTAAAGCTTATAGTTAGGGCTGACACTGAATGGTCCATCCCCTAGTAATGGTGCTAAAGGCTTACACTACCGGGTGACCTGGCACCTTTCTGTAATTCTTCGTGAACGTTTTAGGTTACTAACCAAATATCTTCCTGAAAACGCCTCGAGGCAACATCTGTTATGAATTTGAGCTATACAGATTGATTGATCCAATTTTTTATGATGTTTTACATGGAGATAATAGGTAATGTGCAAGATTGATCTGTCTCAGATGAACAGTTCTTCTTACCTGCAGAGCTCTGGCAGCAAGGAATATGCAGGCACATGCAATAGTTTCAGCTTGGAACCTCACAAACACATTTGTCCTCAGGCAGTCATTCATGTAGTTCCTATGGAGGTAAAAAAAAACAAAAATAGAACAAAAACATAGCACCTTTTCTACACAACGCCACCTCCCATCTAAAAATAGACATTAAAATTCAAATTTACAGCCATACGGTTTTTGCTGAAGGGCAATCTTCAGCAAAATACACTGTTTAAGAAGCCAACTCTTCATCAAATTACCATCGTTATTAACCATTGTGGTGAAGATTAAACGTATTTCTAATTAAAACCCATTGAATACCTTAATGTAGAAATCTTTACCACAGACCTTTAAGAAAATTCTAATCAAGCAAAAATAACTGTTTGCTGATTCGCTGAAGAGAAGGTTTCCAATGGTTTTACTTATAAAAGCACCAATGCCATTAAAAATTAGCATGAGGCTTGTTGGCGCTACAGAACCAGCTATGCATATTCAAGTTAAACATTGCTCAAGTGCGTTGTGCATTTTCGTCAATCATGTTTAACTTTGTCCATTTCTCTCTGGGGCATCCATTGTAGTGCTGTATGTCACAGACAAAGAATGAAGACACAAATGGGAAATAATCTGCCATGACCATGTGACCAAACTATGATGGCAAACCAACTTGACTGAAGAAAATTATGATAGTGAAGATGAAACATGCCTTATGGAGATCTTTTTGGGGAGGGGGGGGGCATGCATGGTTATTGATGCAACACATTGAAGAATCACTACTCTCAGATTGCAAGATCTGATGGAATAGGAAGACAGTGCATGGATGTTGGCAGGGTGATGTAAGCTAGTGATGAAACACTAGTATAAGACCTCTGACTCTGAATTTTGGTCATTATCTATGCCATACTACTTTACCCAAATGCAATCTTTGTACGACAAAAGGGAGATGAGTCGTGGGTAGTCAAGCACAACAGGTACATCAGATTGGCAAAAAGGAGAGCATTAGGAGACAATACAGCCAGGATGTAAATCAGGCAAGTACGGGGTGATGTGAGCATCTATGTCTTGTGGATACATAGAAGTCAAGGGGCCAAAAAAATGTGATAATAAAAATGTGATGGTAAAACCCCTTTCATTTAACTCTACACTGATCCGATTCAGATTGTCTAAAGAAATTAAAACAAAACCAAATACTATAACTAACAAAAAAGCTGACATGTCCTCTACGATGGCAACACCTCTCCACATTCATTTGTGCATCTCTTTTTCCACCAGGCCCTAAATTACATACTGCTTTAATGAAGGTGTGCTGCAAATAAGTGCTGCCTGGTTCACACAAACTATTTCAGTCCAACCTGCCATCAAAAAAACAACCTGACCTTAATTTTGGCAGGTCAGTGTTAAAGTGCTATGCCAACACTACTATAGACAACACATGGCTGTTGGAATTCTGACTGCTGCGTGGGCGAGACAGGTCCTCGGAGGCAAAACCTGAGAACTGGATCAGCCTGCAAGACAGACACATGTCTGGACACCACGTCAATAAGGGGAACACAGTAGACTAATGTTAATAGTTTTAATAAATAGGCAGACTAACTGGTAAAAAATGGTTATTCTGTTCTGGCTTAGTTAACTGCATTGCTAATTTTAAGGTAAACTAGAAAAAAATGGACTACAAATATATCCGTAGCTACTTGGCAAAAAATAGGTATTACAGTGAAAACCTTTGTAGCAAGACCAAAAAATACAAATCCTTCAGGACACCAAAGAGAAAACAAGACGTTGTTGGCTGTTGGGAAAGGCCCGCCCTCCCCCTTCAGAGAATCTCGGCATTGGGATTGGCTGTCTGGAGAGGGGCAGCCAGCCAATGGGGGGAGCTTCCTGAGGTCATGTGGTTGGAGGAGGCAGAGTTCAGAGGTTCTTTATGTGACTTACCAGCATGGACTACCCTTTAATCAAAGAGTAGAGAGAAAGGACAAAGTTAAACCAAGTTCCCCCCTGAGCAACGCAAATCAAATAGACTTCACAGCAAAGCCATGTAAGGGCAGACAAGAGAGTGAGACACCAAACTTGTTTAAGCAATACATTAAATTGCTCCATCAGGGGGAAAAAGAGATGAAGGGTTAAAATGGAGTGAGGGAATGTCGCAGACCGGCAAAATTGTTGTTGAATGCTTTCTAAATCTTGGCTTAAACATTAAGAGCACTAGATTATCCAAGCAGATAAGTCTAGTGCCCTTCAAGTATTCAACCATTCGTTCAACTGAGTCTATAGCCCAGGTCTAGTGATGTGCCTTGCAGACATGACACATGTTGCTTCTGAGGGATATGGTCAGTGGAGAACAAAGAATGAACTTACCAGGCGGTCTGGACCAGCGTCTGGTTCTTCTCACATTCCAAGACTTGAAGGTACATGACGATAATCTGACAAAAAGAAATGACTAGCAGTCACAAACCACAATAAGAGCCCCAGGTGTCATTGTTAAGGCTCAAACTGTTGAGAAGTGATAGAAGTCAAAGTTGCATCCAATTTGTTTGCATCTGCACTGAGGAAGTGACTTAAAAGGTGCAATAGCTTAACTATGTTGTACTACACAAGTTAAGGTGGAAGGAGTGTGGCCTTAACTCACCTTGTGAGGATGCTTGACATGCACACAGAATCCCAGCTCCTTCAGGACCCGCCGTTCAGCTTTGATGACTTGGTTTTTGGTATTTATGTAGTTCTGATCAAGTATCAATGAACTTGGTGTCCTGGTTCGTAAAGGAATCAAAACAAAATAATGTATCCCCTTTACAAAATGAGAGTAAAAAAAGAAAGTGCCCTATTGTTTTCTTGCACTCTTTGTCTTTTCCCGTTTCAACCAACTAAAAGCAACTGATTTAAGTGTTTGAATGCCTGACAGTTTGATGGGGTTCGTGGACTCCTGTGTTTCCATAGAAAGCTTTCGGGATCTGCTGAAAGTCCTCAACCTCAATCACCATGTGTAACAGCTTTAACAGAAATATCAACTCAAATCATTGCCCACACCACTCATCTTTCCATCTCACAGCTAACTCAGATTAAACAAAACTTTGTTTGACTGTCGTTGATAGTTAACACCCTATCTAACGTAATCCTAGGTAGGTTTAACGATTTTCTAGTACCTCGATTCAAAGCGTTGAACTAATTTCTTGACTACATTTTATCTTTATTAGTGTATTGCAGCAACCTACAAACACTTGCTAGTTAAACAAAGTAGATATTAAAAATGCTACTGATGCATACAAACAGCTCTACAAATTGCTTTGTTATCTTTATTATCAAAATAGTGTTGCAAATCTAAATTTACACAAGATTCATCTGACCTTAAAATCCTTTTACAGGCTGTTTGTCAGATTAACTTTCATTACATATATCATTGGTAAAAAATAAGTCAGTTGCAACAGGTGAGTAATAATCACAGAATCAGCAACTAAAAAAAGCTAAAATTCAAGCTATATTTCAAATGATCAAAAATTCAAAACTTTAAATGCCATCATGCTACAAAGCACATGCATAGAATCAACCTCCAGGATCAGTGTTATACAGTTACCTAACCTTTTGCACTCTAAATCCACATCTATAAAAACGTCACTGAAACCCTTTTTTACTTGGGTTTCAGATATACTACATAAGCTGCCCAACTACAGAATCTACAGGGCATGCACTGACCCTGGAAAAAAACATAACCTGCATTTACTGCAAGTAGAAAGCTATTGCTGTCACTTCAATGAACAAGGTGATATTTCTATAAAAGCCATGGGTAACAGTTGGTGAATGGGGCTTTGCTCTTGAAGCCAGACAAAATGCGTGGTGAGGAGCAGTCAGAGAAGAAAATTACATTACCAAACAGTCCGCAGATTGACGGACAGATACCCAATGCTTAAGATTGAACCACAGGAGTCCTCAAGGAGCCCCAGGGGCCAAGGACCTTCGGCCAACTTGTCATCCCCGATCCCAGTGCCCCGCGGTGGTTCAGACCACGGGCGTCTCCCACAGGAGGGGGTTGGGGTGGCCCCGGGGGATGATAGAGACCCCCTTGCATCATTGTTGACATGCCGACTGCTTCATCTTACGTACCATTCCACATCACCCAGGCTTTGGTAAATGTAGCTGGTCGCTGTTAGTTGGTTGCAAGGGAAAAAAGAAGCCAAGTTAATGCCAAGGCCTGTAGTATTGACATATACATATTTCTATGAAGACAAAGGCGCAAAAAGCAGTGCCTTGTCTCATAGTGCTTAAATTGAATTCCAATGTTTCAGCGAATTTGTTTAGAAATCAATTTCAAAGTAATGTCAAACTCAGATGTTATGCAAGACAATTACATTTCTGAAACTACAAGTGACGAGATAACTGAAAAGTTTTCAAGCGGTTTAGAGTACATGGATAAACACAAGAGCACTTTCAAATCAAAAGAAAACAACAACATACAACATCATATTGGTGTAAAATAATTTAAAAAAACAAAACAATGCAACAATATTTCATGTAAACAGACAGTTTCTTTGGCAAAAAAAAAGAAAAGAAGAAGACTAGATTTAATGTTGGTACTTACTTTTTCCCTCTCATCTGCCTCAGGTGGTGGAAAACATTGATGACATCTCTTATTCGTCTCGGCGCTTCTTCAATCTTGGAAGCCAGGTTGATACAAGCCATGGCAACGATCTGTAGAGAACACAGGTGAAGCAGAAGTTGGAAGACAACGAGTCCCATGATTTTAGACATGCAACCAGAGAGAAAAGGATCCACATATTTTACACGTGAGGAGATAAAAACAAACAAGACAGCATATTAAACCTTTTATTTTTGATTCTTAATTAATTAATCTGGGACATTGAGGGAAGAGCTGCACATCAGGGGACAGCCATGATCATTTTAATCATATAATGATGCTCGTATCACAACACACTCAGATGTATGTGACTGACTACTTCATTCAGACTGTGTTTACAAATTACATAATTACAACTTGATAGAAATGAACATACGTCTTTGTCTTGTAAGAAAACTACACGTAGTGATTGGTTGGTTACAGTATACCTGTCTCTGTCTCTGGTGAGGAGTCAGAGAAACTTCAGGTGCTCACGCTTCGACAACATGGCTGCCACGAACGTGACTACAACGTTTTGCTAACATTATTAAACACGCTTCGTTTCACGGACTCACCTCGAAACTGTGTTTGACGAAGGACTTTGAGTAGAAGAACCGATGAAAGAGCACCTGTCCCGTTGCCATTGCCACCTGTCGAGAAAGTAACAGCAGTGTTTTTTCTTTGCACTTTGTCTTAAATAACCCGGCCTAACCTTGCACAAAAGACCGTCGCCATTTTAACTCCACCACGCCAAACGCCACAGAGCTAACTTTAGCAACATGCTAACAACCAGGCAGCTGCGTGTTACGGACTACATCAACGTGACGTGTGTGTCATAAACCCACAAACATGTACAATATATAACACTCTAACTTTTCAGATAAGGTTTTTTTTTGTTTTTACCTGTGGTAACCGGAGAAGAATGCCCGCAGACTGAATCAGTTCACACCCGAGGATGCGAAGGTCGGTCTCCGTGCTCAGGTCGAGGCCGTCCAGCATCGACGGCGTCGGCGAAAGCCTTTCCTCCGGTATGAGCGAGTTGTCGATCGTAAGGTACACTTCCGAGTAAACTTTGTCACCGATGAGGATTCCATCGTTGTTCGTGGACGCGGTGGACGAGACAGATAGAGGACCCGCGGCCATGTTCAACCAAATATCGGTGACAAGTTGTCTTCCGCTCAGCCTGCCTCAACCGAACGACGGCGGAGCAGGGTGTCGAACAAAGTGCGTGACGTCACCGGCATGCTGAGACTCATGTGCACATCCGCGTCGTAAAATAGTAAAACAAAATCCAATAATACGAAACAACAACATTCATTTTAATACCTTACTCTCTTGTTTGTGAGCCGGATACTCGCTAAATTTGGCTTCTTTGTCTCCTTTTGACTCAAATTTCTGAATACTAAAAAAGAACTAGAATATAATTGCCTATAAAAAAAATAATTAACAAATAAACAGTAGGCCTAGTGGAACAGATCAAATGACCGCATACATTTTCTATATATATATATATATATATATATATATAGCGTATGTTTATAGCTTAAGTTTTACATTTATTTTATTGTTCATGGTTCTTTACAGCAGGTTAAATATAATCTCATGCTTCCTTTGGCAGTCAAAAAAACACTACAGACGAACAATATAGACAAATAAACCGACAAAATATTAATTAAAATGTACAGCCTACGGATCAAACCCTTCAAGATTATATATCACTGCCATGTTATCCTGTATTTGAAAAGAAACACCAGAAAATCCTTGGCAGAGGCCTATATGATAGTTATCACTAATCAAACTTTCATCATATGGCTCACTTTGACCACTGACAGAAGCTCTACATAACGTGTATTGTTTCGTATATATCAGTAACATTCATGTCTATTACGATATTTACAGTCTACGCTTTTACGTCTCTGACGTAACCACAGACTGTTAAAAACAACGTTACCCGAAGGCAGCAGGAAAAACGACTCACCGTCAACGATATCTGTGCGGTTTCTGTGACGTATTTTACGGGAAAGTCCAGACTTCTCACCACTACAGCTGGAACATATCCATCCGCCAACTTAAGAACAAGAAACCTAAGGAAAAATAAGTTAAAGTTGCATAAATCTAGAGAAGAAATGCGAAGGTAACATTCACACAAACACTGTAATATTAAGGCTCTAGCCTACATAAACAATTTATATTTCTAACACATTTTAGATTCTTAACCGTTTCAACTAGGTTACTAGAACCCAGAGGCAAAATTGTTTCAGGCAAATTATTTACGTAATTGTTTTTAAGTCTGGCCTTGATTGAATCACTGATTGTGCAGTCCTTCATAAACAGTTGAAGGAACATTGTGTTCACCCCCAGAAATGTAGCCTAAAGCCTGAGAGCTTGCAGTGACTAAATCCAAACAGCAGAGTGAACTAGAGATCCATAAAACACAATTTGAAGCTGTGGACTTTTCAGGGTTTTCAGGGTTATGGAAAGTTTGAAGACTCACACACTAACCTTGAAAAGAATCCCAGCAAAGAACCTGATGCAGCAGAACAGATGACTGCAATGTTTGTCAACTGTTTGTGTGTGTGTGTGTGTGTGTGTGTGTGTGTGTGTGTGTGTGTGTGTGTGTGTGTGTGTGTGTGTGTGTGTGTGTGTGTGTGTGTGTGTGTGTGTGTGTGTTGCTCTAAATGTTTTTTTTGACTGAATGTTTGTACAGTCTCATTATGCATTTGCTGTGTATATCTGAAACTCTGTCATAGCTTGAGTCTGCTTCAAACGAGGCAGGGTCCAATTTACAGCTTTCTTCACACATTGAATAAGTCCACTAAAGAATGTTTTTTTTTTTTTTTTTTTTAACCTTCTTAACGTCTCAAACTTGTTAATTTGAATACTTTGAGGTGTGGAAAAACTGTTTCACTAATATCTTGTAAAATTTAAATACAAGAGGTCTATAAATTAACATGTATTGAGCTATTTGGCAGGACAATTTTAATAACTGTAATCTAATCTTATAACCACCATGTCATCCCTCAGGCTTCTTTATGACCCATCGATTTGATTTGATTATTATGGTCATGAGGCTACCCACAAATTAGGTGTTTTAATGAAATGACCACAAGCCAAATAAGCAGCCACCTGGAGGCAAGGCAGTTTTAAAGTAACACATCTACAGGAAAATATCGCAAAATTGACACATTTAGTGTGCTGTGTGCTGCATGTGTTGGTGTACGCGCATACCTGAAATAGGGAGGAAATTAGGGGTTGTTTCCTTTTCTGAGGTTTTATGGATTTATAAGTGTGTGCATGCCTTTGAAGCTATTGTATGGAAACAGCTGTAATCATGAAACATGCTTTCACATATGTAAAGGACAGACACTTATCCACATTCACACACCCACACACTCTGAATTGCGTCCTCAGTTTAATAAATACACCACACGAGGAGCCAGACTGAGGTCCCGTTGTCCTTGTCATTAACTGACACCTACAACCAGCACCTCTGGCCCTCGCACTTACGCAGTTACCACAACAACAAGAATACTGAGCATTCTTTCTCCAGTTGCCCGGGTGACACAAATTATAGGGTGTGGGAGGGCTCACGGGAAGGCAGGATTCCAGAACGACCACAGGGACGCAGAAGAGAGGCGTTCAGGGACGCCCAGTGACGAACAAGGGCTTAGTTATACACACACACCACTCCCTGAAGTATGTGTGTGTTTATGAGCAACTTGCACAGATTCCCCCGGGACACATGTGCATGCCTGCCCTGCTATGATAATTACTGAGATCACACCGAAAATGTGTTTGCGCAGACTGCACGTGTGTGTAAATCTAAATGTTTGTGTGCACGACCATATGTTAAGGGTGATCACATAAATGGTTAGGCACAATCAATACCTTCACCATATGAACCTAAAGGGCTTTATGCTGTGTGCTGCTATGCACATATTAAAGGGGAATTCAAATATGGAAGCTGCGGTCAATTTTCTTTTGACATACTTTAGGGTCTAAATGAGAAGTAGATAGAAACGTTTGAACTTGCTGAAGTGGATTGCTTTAGCAAACATACTTAAAGGGCTGCATGCAACCTTATTCTTGCAGAACATTGAACTGCAAATCTACTGCGACTTTAATCAGTTAGATGTTTATTTTTTTGTGATTGTGTGTTGGACAAATTTTGTGTTGAGCTGAACTAAACAATCAAAACACCATGTTGCAGAATAGACAAACTAACTAACTGATTGAGGTAGAAGTAGACCAATAACTCTTGTGTTCAGCAAAGGTCAAATCATTTTTGTATGTAGTCTGGTAGCTTTAAATACAGCAATGTAAGATAACAGCTGATTCAGATTAAGAAAAAAAAAGAAAAAAAATAGTGCTTTAAGATGTATAAAGTGTTTAAAGGAGTTGCTCCTATTCAGTCCAGATCTCTCAAACACATGCCCAGTGGTTCCGTACCGAGCACACTTACTCGCACACAATCCAGCGAAGACACCAGGTCAAGGGCTCCAAAGCAAGGGCGTAAAAAAGAGGGAGCTGACTGGATCAAAAATAAAGTGAATGCATAGATAGCTGAGGAAGAGAGGCTGAGGGGGAATTGCTTTTTAGCAGCAGGGTCGGAGGGGTTGAATAATAATAGAAGGCCAATGAGATCTAAAGGATATTGACACAGTGACAGATGTGTGTGTGTGAGAGAGAGAGAGATAGAAAGAGGCAGAAAGAGAGAGGGACAGATAAGGTAGCAGTTTTGTTTTTAAAGGAAGAAAGGAGGAGACAAACTGTGTGTGCTTAGAGCAGACTCTGTGACTTTCAAAGGCAGGAATAGTGTTTGTTGGGTGATAGAAGAGGAGCAGGCAGAGTGTTAATGCATTCAGTAGCTTGCCTAGAATAGTTTATCAATACATTCACACACAAGGCATGCTGGTCAAGGTGAGAGAGGGTTCAACCTGGATAAAAGGAACGGTCACAGGTGAAAAGCGCAGGTGTATATTCTTATATGGCTTTGGCAGGATAGTTCTCAAGTCAGTGTAAAAGAAAATAATATTTTGTTGAACAGAAAGTCAGGTATCAAATTACACTAGTACTAAAATAATGTAACATGCTAATGCCACAAGGTTGTAGTGTCTCCCTCACACACATATGGACAAACCCCTTCGATGTGATGATGACCACACAATCAATGTCCTTCACAGACATTATGTGATTACATAAACTGAGTGATGGTGGTGTGAGGACAGAAACAATTACTCACTGGAGACACACACAAAAGCAAGGCAACTTCAAGTCTCATGCGATGAGAAAACACACGCGAAGGCCATGCACAGTAACACAATCACACACAGGAAGGCACCACAACGCCAGCTGAGAAACACAAAAGAAAATCAACCTTGCCAATTAAAGGGAACAGGCGTTGTTTCTTTTAAAAGGGAGGTAATGGGTTTTTAGACCTTTGCTTTCATGACTGACAGACGACTTTGAGAGGAGTCATGAACCATTTTGTTGATTTGTTTCTTAGTTGTAAGAAATGTTTCACTCGTTCAGGGTGCACCTCTCACCCAATGACCGCTGGGTTTAGCTGTTCAGCTGACCCCGAATGGGACAAGCAGAAACCCAAGATAATGGATGGATGGATAGATGGATGGAGGAAATGTTTCCTCATGTTTTCCTTATTTTCCTACAATAATTTTTAATGAGATGTAATGTTCATTCTTTATATTTCATAATATTCAGAGGACAGAGATGTTAAGCAGATAAAACATATTATGTATGTGTTTTGGCAACTGAGGATTAGTTTGCAGGACATAATCGTTATGGTCCCACCTTTCTGTGTGAACAACTTGAACGTGCATTGTTTTGCAGATGGGTTGGAGGACAAAGACACGGGGGAAGTCACACTCCAAGCTTTCCATGTGTGCCAGTAAGCAGGGAAATGAGTTCCATGCCACATCCACACACAAATACTTTGCGTGTTTCTCCCGTCATGCCAATTCCTACCAAACGTGGAGGGAGAGGAAGAGAGTGAGCGAGGAAGGGATGGAAAGACCTTGCACGGAGTGAATGATGTCAATAACACACAATGCCTGAGGGGAGAGCGCTGGGTAATTGTTGTGTTTCTATGTGTATGTGTGTGTGTGTGTTTCAGAGGATGCTTGCTTTACAGTTTCTTTTGCCTGCCTTTTGTTTTTGTCCGCGGGTGGCAAGGGACACACTCGGCAGCTCCTTCAGTCCTGCCCCCCCATGTCAGCGTGTGTTCTTGCATGTGTCCCTGCTCATGTGTTTGTCTGTGAAATCCTGTGTGTGCCACTGAGACTGTGCGAGTCGGGCTGTGAGAAAACAAGTTCATGTCTGTCAGAGTGTGTGTCCTAGGAGTTTCATGGTGTATGAGCAGGACTGACTGACTTTGAGAGCAGCAATTAGAGGGATAATATTCTAAGTACATGTGTTTTAAATGCTATAAGACAAATAAAGGTTTTATTAGAAAAATCTAACACCATAATAATAATTCCGAACAAAACTTTATAGATTTTTTTTTTATGCCTGAGCAGGAGCAATAAGTGTTAAACACATATGGTCTATGGTTAATTACAGCCTCTCCCTCTTCTCCATCATCAGATTGACCTTCCGTTGGACATTGCTCACAGCGCCCTCCATCAGTCTGGGCAGTGTCAACTCTCGCCCCTTTTCTCTACCTAACAGCTCACCACTATTACAGGACAAAGAACTCTTCCAAGTTTGTTCTCCGTCTCTGGACCAGCCTCTGTCTTTGCCTTTGAAGCCAAGGGAGGGTCCGAGTGTGTTTGGAGAGGTTGATGAGCGAGTGAGGGGGATCCTGGCTTGACTATAGAGATGGAAATTCTTGTTCCCTGGGGTAGTTTGTCTCTCCGTGGGGTCTGGAGTGCACCTGGAGGATCCATGATGAGACACCAGGGAACGCAGCCCAAGGAGCTCCTCTTGAGCTTGAGACAAAACAGCAGTCAGCTCCTCCCTCTCCTCACACTCCCGTCTTACGGTGTCTTGGAGTAACACCACCTGAGAAAGACAGTAGAACTAGACTGAGTATACCTCTGCAAGTCATCTAGTTTAGTTGAGTTAAGTGACAGAGCTGGAGTCAGGATTTGTTTGGTTTAGCATACCATGAGACTGAACCTGGGGTAAACACAGGTTTAAAATCACACATACCAACACCTCTTAAATCCACTTATTTTCAAGTTCACAGTTTGCGTTCTTAGAACAATAGAAGTTTTACAACAGCTTTACCAAAAGAAAGACAACCCAGTATTGAGCCAAGATTGCCCAGGGTTTGTATTGTTGTGCCTGAACAAGACAAAATAAATCAATTGAGAAGAAGATAAAAAGCTGAAGATAATGGTGATCATTATGGACAGCCTGCTGAAATTAATAAGCTGATAATTTAGAAAATAGACTCACATTAGGGGCCCTTGCATTGTTTTTCACAATCACAAAGCACATCTTAAATTGCTGGTGCTATCCACTCAGACATGAAGCTTCTGTCACCAATTACATCTGATAAATACAAACTGCAGGCTTGACAGCCAGACCGGGAAAATAGAAGGAAAAAAAAAGGGTTCACTTTGAATCCTCAGCCAAATGAACAGGGCTGCTCTTCCAAGACCCTTCTTTGCCTTCTTATCACTTCACATGTTTCCTACCAATATGGTGCACAACCATTAATACTGCTCACTGGGCCATTTAATTACAAACATGTGCCATTTAATGGTTCCCATCATTACGACCATCTGCTGTTTGATGACAGACACGTGTTGTATACATCTCAAAATGGTCAGGGTAACACATTTAAATAGTAAAATTCAACAGATACTATGTGGATGATTCAGGCATCCTCCTGTTGGCGTTGGCATCACACAAATCACAAGTCATTGGCTGCTGTGTTTCAACATATGACCTGTTTAAACAACAGAAAATGTGGAGGCTGGCTCCAGGAATACCTGAAGTCACATACACATAACAGGAAAAAAGCTGTTTTTACAGCATAAACAAACATGTTTACAGCCTGGTACAACAAACTAAACAGGTCTGATTAGTTATTGTCATCACTGGCACACACTGTACAGGGGGGAATTTTTTAAACCGCTCTGTTTTGATTTTGAAAACGATATGCGTAATCCATAGTTAGGCGCGTAGCTGACATGATTGACAGGTGGGCGCAATTTAACAGTTCATCAGGAGGCTTAAAACCTGCCTCTTCGGCTTTCAGCCTGTCGTTAAGTTGACTGAAAGTTAGGCTGAGATTTCCAGCATGGCGGCGGATGACGATGAGCTTCCGGAGCCCCCTGCTGTAACAGATGGCTGACGTCACTCAGGCTTCATCCATTAATATTTACAGTCTATGGTAGATAAAAGGGAAATTAGCTATTAAGTGATGAAAAACCTTTTACTTTTATTTCTAAGCCTCAGAGGTTGATGCCTGAACCCAATAAATGTTCACCATTTCAGTATGCTGGCTTCATTAGTTTTCAAGCACCAGCAGCCCCTAAACAATAACCTCTGGTTTCTTTGTGTAACATTGATACCTGCAGGTCTGCCAAAAACGAGTCCTGCGAAAGAAACTCAACAAATTTCAAAACGAAGCATCAAGGTTACGAGACTTTTCTCACTGTACATGAAGTGGATCTGCTCAAAGAAAGGACTTAGCAAAGTGTATAAAATGTAATTTACTGTTGCCTTAAGGTGGTGCTGAAACTATAACCTAACACTGGCATGTAGCTGTCTTTAGGCCTTCACTGACATCATGTGAAATGTATAGCAGATTGAACATTACACAAGAGTTACAAAATGCGCCTTTTATGACAGCATGGAATTTGGGTGCGTTGCCATGGCCATGTTTGTTCTGGTATAACCCCTGCTAATGGCCAAATATACCCCAATGTTTTAAGTTCAAGCCAAAATGGTTCCAGTCCTGTTGGGCTCTAGGTTTGGGCACCATGGGTCTTTAGTAAGTTAATTATGAACGACAAATTTAGTAAATTTAAGTAAAAAATAATGTCTAGTCTACTTTGTAAATATTCAGTCTTACATTAATGTGATCAAAACTGCTGTTTGTTTCTATTGTTCAGAGTTTCTTTTAGAGTTTTGTCAAAAAAACCCATTCATTCCCTTGATTCAGTCCACCTTTAATCAGCAGAGGAATGAAGTTAAACTATAAACCTGTAAAATAAGGTGATTGTTTGAGACCCTGCTGAATTAGCTCAGTATACCTGACCATTTTAGATTTTCCCTGTTTGCTGTCATGCAGAATAGTTAGTACAAATAATGACCATGACAGTTATAGTCAGTTAATACTGATGTGTCTTAAGTCTTAACACATGTGTATGTGTTAATAAGTCATTATAAGCCACTATACCCATGTTTCATGTGCAGTGTGTCATGCTAAAATACCATTATGCAATTATTGTGAGAGAAAGTGTGACAGTTTGCACACGTTTTACCAGTTCATCATTAAGGAACTGGTAAAACGTGTGCAAACTTAAGGCTTAATGCATAAGGCTCCTTCTAGCCAGTTTAAATGCAGGCATGATTGTGTGTGTGTGTGTGTGTGTGTGTGTGTGTGTGTGTGTGTGTGTGTGTGTGTGTGAGTTGATGATGTGCATGCCAGTCTGACTGGAGAGGCAGACAGCCTTGATTAGGGGCTCCTAGTGAGAGCAGGATTACAGGGCGAGTAGATGGAAGTCACACGCAGACCCACAGGGCCCCTGCTTTTAATCTAACTCTGTAAACCACATTCCACCAGCAACACGGAGCCCCCTCCCCAACACACACACACACACACACACACACACACACACACACACACACACACACACACACACACACACACACACACACACACACACACACACACACACACACACACACACACACACACACACACACACACACACACTTTTTTTTTCATCTTGCATGTGTGTGTGTTCTATGTTACTTAAGTGTCATTAGCAGAAGGTCATAGGTCAGGCTTCTTTTTTTCAAGACACAATTACCTTTTCCTCTTGTCTAGGTCCATCTTTAACAAAGCCAGAGGGGGAGGGGAGGAGATGAGAGGGGGGTGGAGAATGAGGGAGTTAAGGAGAGAAAGGGAGTGAGATATAGAGAGATAGAGAGAGCAGAAAGAAAACTAACACAGAAAAAAAGAATGTGAGGGCAAGAGTTTTGTTGCAGAGAGACAAAAACAAATCAAATCAGAAAGAGAGGAGAGAGATTGATACTAAATGGGGCTCTAAAAGAGGAAGTTAGGAGGTGTCAATATTTCACCAACTACATCAATGTACTGTGTTAACCACTGAAAGGCAGTGCTTGTACAAGATTATACTCATTTATATACTTCCCCTTTTCTTGTCCAAATACTGCAAAAATCTGCAAATCCATTGTTATATATTTCTTACATACAAAAAAACCTGTGCTGTCCAAAATGTTAACAAAGCTGGATTCTGTGTATAATGACAATAAGGGGACTTATATTTAGGTTAAGACCGCACACTACAAGATTAATATACACAGGGAAACACTTCACATTTCAGCTAGTAAAGATTCTTGTTTTGTTTTTGTTTAGGCAATATTAAAAAAACGACTTATGACCTTTTCTAAATGACTAAAAAGCTAGTTTCTCCTGAAATGTGTTGTTGCATTGAGATATCTTAAAAACTGACAAAGTGAAAGCTCACTCACACTACAACCGTATCTTGGCAACAGAGCGTTATCACAAGGTCATGATCAAAAGCTAATTATCTCCCCTTCTTGTAGTTCTCAAATGTGCAGAGATCAATAAAAGTTTCATGAAGATAAAAGATCAAACTGATAGAAGATAGATGGTTGATGAATATGGAAGAACTGAGAGAGATCATTACAATTGAAGAACACAGTCAAAGGCTAGCAATTCAATAAGAAAGATCAAGAAGAAACAGAGGTCATCTAGAAGGATCATATTGATTAATTCACTTTTAAACTACACAGTGAAAGAAGAAGGGCCTATTAAATAAGATGAGAAAGAAAAGACACAAATGTTGGTGGCGGGGGGAGAGCGTCTGTGCCAAAGGGCCATGGATGACACAAAAGAGCACGTCAGCTGTGAAATTGGCATCAGGGCACCTTGAACTGGTCAAAGCTATCTAAACAGGCTCTCTGTGAGGGATGAGACTGTGGAGGAGGAGGAAAGGGAGGACTGTTTGACTACAACAGCAACAAAGATGAACAGGAGGAGAGGAGGTGAAGAAACAGTGACAATAGAGAGACCTGACTTCAGCTAGTTTGACCTAAGAAAGGATGGTAAACCCAACGTGAATGATACGTTTTCTCTGATATTGATTGATTTGTATATTACTAAACCACACAGATAAATGAACCTCCAGCTTTAAAAGTCATTGTTTGGTCGTTAACAGCCCTCAATGAATCATGGACAGTATCGTCACTTTTGGGCAGCATGTGAACAACAACTGCGACCATTGTTCAGGGTGAAATTCAAAATCTGCAAAAGAAGCATCTGACTCCTCTAGTAATGGTTTTTAGTTTAAAGGTCACATATTTTTCTTTTTTTCCTTTTTCAAACAGTTTAAATAAGCCTCAGAGATCCCCAAAACAAAATATCAATCTCTATAGGACACAGGAAACACAGTAATTAGCATTAATGCTAACTAGTCAAGTACTTGCCATTAGATTTGCCATGTTGACTGTGTGAGACTGTTATGTTATGACAAAAAATGAATGAACACCGCTCTGAATATGAAACTGTCCTAATACAAATGTCAAATATGATGATATATTTTGTAGTTTTGTGGTTTGTTTTTTTGTTGAAAATTACAAATCAAATGGTTCCAACAAGGTTAAAACTGATGATATTCAAAGGAACAATTTGTTCCATGTGGTCGACTGTTATCCACAGAAAGAAGCACAACACCAACGAGAGAGGATGAGGGTCTGAAATCATTATAGCTAAATGTGATTATCTTGCCTGTTAAAACATAAAATTACTTTGAGTGACGTTAGATAGATTTTCATTGCTAATGGTGGAAGCTGAACAACAAAGACAAGACCTACTATGATCCTGTCCATAACAACTTCATCAAAAAATCTTCATAAAATCTGATTGAGAGAAGAAAGACTTGCCTGAAAAAAATATCTGGACAGTTTCAAAGTGACAACAATACGTTTCCTCTTTCTAAAACAGATGAAAGCCAAGGACATAAATAAAGAAGGAAAGTTGGACATGATGAAGATAAAGGTGTTTGTTCATGCACGATTTTTTGTGTTCATGAATGTGACTGTGTGTTTGACAGCTGAGATGTGCGACTACTTTCCTAAAGACAATGTTAACATCCAAACACAGACTTATACACATGACATACACATCAAATGGATACTCTTCTTCCTGTACTCTATTTGTTCTTGTTCAGTAAATTAGGTTCCTTCCCTCTCTTTCATTTACTTGTTCACACACACAGCACACGTACACATACAGAGTTGCCTTCCTTCCTTCAGGCTCTTCATATGTACACCCCTTCCTGCCTCCCCTATGCACTGCCTCCCTCTTTTCATTTTTGTGTCACTTTTTAATTCAGCTCCATTTGAAAGGTGCTGGCACAGAAATCCATCACTGCACACTCTGCTGCCAAAGCAAATATGAACTGTGTGTGCCACCATCTCTCTCTCTCTCTCTCTCTCTCTCTCTCTCTCTCCATTAAAACTCTTCTTGCTGTGACCATACTCACTACATTACTTTTTTGAGAACTGTTGGCAGAAAAACCCACAAGTAAAAACAGATCAATCAATTGCAAATCTGTCTTTTGACATCCCCTTCTCTCTTTTGAGATGCAGAAACATTAGCAGCACACGTGCACACACTCTCACCTCTTCTTGTAGTTCAGCATTCTTCCAAGTCATCAGCTGTAATTCAGCTTTAGCTTGGCTCAGCTGAGATGCCTCTTGCTGAAGCTCCTGGTGTATCTCCTCCTCTCTTCTCCTCCTCTCCTGCTGCAGCTTATCTTGTAGTTTCTGCAGCTCTTTCTCTCTCTCTTCCAGCTGAAGAAGCAGACAAAATGTTGGGAATATTTACTCATGTAAAAAGGTGAGCGATAAAACCTGATGTTGGGTCCATTATGGATATTATGAAGGCTTGCACGTAGCATTACACAACATATCATGGTATCATGGAAAAAAATCAAGACCACCAAAGTTTTTATGTGATTTTTTAATTAAAATCTAATTTTGTTTGAACTGTTTGGTGGGTTGTGCCTGACAGTGTAACTGGTTTCCAGTTCAGTAAGCTCAAAGGACTGGTTTGGTTTAGGAGCGGCTGTGGCTCAGTGGTAGAGTATAGGTCGTCTCTCAACCTGAGGGTCAGGGGTTCAATCCAAAGCTCCTGCAGCAAAACATGTCCATACTTAACACTTAGCTTGAAGTGTATGCATGTGTATGAATGAAAGAATGAATGGATTAGTTCATACTGATGGTCTCTCTACATAGCAGCATCTACCATCAGTGTGTGAATGGGTGTGACTTACAGTATAAAAGCACTTTGAGTGATCAGAAGATAAGAAAAGCGCTATACAAGCTCATTTAAGCTAATAGCGTGCTAGCAAGAGTCAGAGTCAGCAACACTGTGCATGGTTAATAATGAATACTCAGTTATACCATAAATACTAAATAGAGTTCCACTGTAAGGAATGAACTCACATAATGCAACCATTTAGTACCAAATGCTTTGGAAAGACTGCAGGAAATCAACAGGACTTTCTAATTCTGCATCATATGTTGTGGGCAACACACTTTGCTACCTTGTCTGGGTGTTGTACAGGACATGTGCAGTGCGGGAGTTTGTATTGCAAGACACATTAGGAACTGATTATATCGAAATTCTCAGTTTTACTTTGGAAATTCCTTTACTGTCACTACGTGTTATATCAGTATTCAGTCTGTTGAAATGTTCTCTTCTTTTGGTTGTTACTCAATCTGTAAGTTTTAGTGCTGTTGGCAGATCCAAGCATGGTGTAGGTTACAATAGAAAACTATTTCACCTTCTGTTTTATTTTTTTCCGTTGTCTCATAGGCTGATGCAGAGATCTCTCTATCTCTGAGTCTCTTTCTGTACTTCCTCAAAGAGACTCATCACAGCGTCATCCACACTGTCTGCATGTCTGTCAGAAGTCTCTACAGTGTGTGTTCATAATGGTGATTCAAACCATGCAGAGGGCATGAAAGGGAATTAATCACACATATTCAGACATGCAAACAGTACCACAGACTGTTAAGAAGTGCACTAAGCACAGTAACAAAGAGGGAACTCCTGCTCTTAAACTCCTGGAAGGCATAGAGAGAAAACAGACAGACAGACTATTAATGTGGAGGGAAGTAAATCAACCGACACAGTGAAGACACAGAAGGCAAGAACAAAAAGTTACCAAAGAGGACAGTCTGCAACAAATCTTGCAATTTATTCAGATATTTTCACAAAGTATGATGAATAAAAGATGTGAAAAGAGGAGGGGGGGGGGAGGTAGGACAGGAGGTAGGACAGGAAAGCTGACAAGAGGGGATGTAGAGATTTGACATTGATGTATTTTTGAAGTGATAACTTCTGATGTTTTTATTATTTTTCTTTTTTTGAATTTGCATCACCAGGAACTCACCTTCAGCTGAAGCTGTGTGTTGTCTTGCTGAAGCTGCAGATGCAGAAGTTGGTTCTTTTCCCTGTCAATTGTCAGCTCTAACTCCACCTCCCTGCGAAGATCCTCCGCCTGCTCCCTCAGGTGCAATGCATTCTGGGTTCTCTGCTCCTCCAGTGAAGAAGCCAACTTTAAAATATAAGACAAATACCATTACCACATTAAAGGGGACATAGTATTTTACAGTGTTTTTGAACATATATTTCGGTAACCTGTGTGTCTACAGACCCACAAAATGTGAAAAAAACCCATGCAGTCCTTTGAAGGGTTGCAAAATGCTGGGAATTTTCAAAGTTGGAAACTTTCCATGGGAATTACCGGTAACAAGAATTGATGGGAATAAACAGGAATACACCGGGAATTTACAACATTGAAGGTTGGTCTTTAACAGGGAACTTAAATATAGTTGGGGAAATATATTTTAGCATAATCTTGACTAAAACAACCAGATTTCATGCAAGTACACTTGAATATTGATGCTATTCCTCAATCACATGCACATAGCACACTGCTTACTGCAGGGCTATTGATGCATCGCCCCCTACATGCACTGTGCATTTCTCCACCACATGCACAGATGATTTCTAGAACCCTGGACTACACTTTTGAGCCCAGAGCACAAGACTATTGAAGCCACACATTTTAGCCCGTGGACTTCATAAAGTGAAGTAAGTTTTGATGATTATATGGGGTAATATATTTTTTAAAAATTGATGTATGGTAATGGAATCAAATGGAATATTTCCAAAACTCCACAGCTTAAACTTTCCACCCTATTGCAACCGTAGTCCTTTGTTTGTGGTCTGCGTAAGTCTTATAACACAGATAAAAATGCTCAGTTTCGAATTTGCTCAACTTGTGATGTCACAAGTTGGATTCTGGTAAAACCCTCCCTTGACCTGATATCTCCACCCATGGACCGCAGGGGACTTTTTGAAAAGGTGGAAAAGGAGTATAATATGTCCTCTTTAAGATTATGTCTTCATTCTCACACATAATAATGACAATCCTTTTCAACATGGGACATTCAACATTTAAAACAGAGAATATGAGCTTTAAAAAAAAACAGTTTAATCTTAAAACGAAACATTATTGTGATATGGTGAAGTGCGTGATGAAAACTGAAAGCTATTTCAGTCTAGCCCACATCCTAAGTCCTGTCTCAGAGTCTCGCATGAAGTGTTGATTTTTCATGATATAAACAGGAAGGATGAAGGCCACACAAAGCTGTGTTACCAAGTTTAATAAGTAGCACAGAGGCATGCACAAGGAGACATCAGTGGTCTATCAAACTGTTGGACACAAAACACTCCGGCTAAACTGTTAATAATTCCAATGATAGTTTTTAGTATGGGAAGGTTTATGAAAAGATCTGATATTGCACTTTAACCCTGCTTCTGTAAACACACTTCTCAGAAATGACGTCCTACCCACAGTCTCAACCCTCTAAACGACACTTTTGATAAACGTGTTTTTGTTCCAGGCTGCTTCAAATATATAATTTCTGGTGAAGGCTCTAAATAGAAACAATGTCTTAACCCCTTTCATGATATACGACAGGGACTTTGGTAATGAAAAGCTTTGTTACGGTGCGTGACAACGACAGCAGCCTGACCGACTTTGTCAACAAACTGTGACTGTCCAAATTTGAATTGCTGTAACTGTAGGGGCAAAGTGACATGTAATTACTTTTTAGTCAGTCTTGGTCGAGTGTACCTTGCTTTCTTGGAGATCAGACAAAGTCAGCGTCAGTGTCCTGGGCTCTGTTCATAGTGGCTCTGATTGTGTTTATCCGAGTGTGCGGTTGTGTGCATTTATGCTTGCGAGTGAAAAAAGAGAAACAGTTGGATGAGGGCGTCAGAAAAAAAAGAGGGACTGGCGTGTGAAAATGTGTGTGATGGAGCCTGTGTGTGCGTGTGTGTTATGCTTGTGGTTTGCGAGACTGTATGAAAGACTAAGATTGCGTGTGTTGGATCAAATAAGAAAACACCACTTCCTTTTTGCTTGGTGAATGTACGTGTGAGGAGCAAGGATGGTGACCGTGTGTATATCCTTTTCTGTGTGAGTGTGTGTGTGTGTGTGTGTGTGTGTGTGTGTGTGTGTGTGTGTGTGTGTGTATGGATACACAGCTGTTGTTTGTATTTAAAAAGACCACTTCCTTTCCCTATGTAAAAGCCCATGTGAGGTCAGGAAGCCCATTATGCACAATAAGCTAAAATGACTTCTGTATGTGTGTGAGCCATCCTCGTGCATACATGTGCAATATAGCCTCATTAATTATTTGGCATATACTGAATGTGACCGTTTATATCTAGAGTATGTTTTGGTTCTTAAGGGGATTAAGAGTAGGGTACTTAAAAAAAAAAGACAAATAAATCTGTTTCTTTTCAATCACTTTGATCAGAAATCTGATGACACAGTGAGTTTCCCATTTGTGGGGTTAAGTCAGTGGATAAGATCAAGAAACCATAAAGTTAAAGATACCCAATAAGAACTTTTTGAATGATTTTTAAGATTTTTGCATCGGATGGATCTTTTTGTTCTTCTGAGTCAAACCATGAAAATGGAAAAGGCATCATTTTTAATATATAATCCAATAATGTAATCTTTATGTTACAAAGAATGTTGTGAGTATAATTTAATTAGTTTTACATGAGAAATCCAAAGTTCTCTAGTCTAGTCTAGGATTTTACTTCATTTACAAATATTTAGTTAAAGAGACTCTGTTTAATTATTTTAACGAATAAATTAATAATTACAACCTGACAACTGAAGAAAGAGACCTCCACCTTAAAAATAATGTTTGTCTCTTAAAATGTAAAACAAGAAATAATCCTAAAGCAAAGCAAAGATACTTTTTCATACACTTAAATTCATTTGGAAAAAAGTTTAACTTGTGAAAATTACGATTCAACTATATTTGATACAATGAGTTCTTTCTTTCTTTTCTGGTAAAAGCTCCTCTTTGTTGTGATGTTTGACTAAACCTCAGTGACTCTTGCCGCCAGACAGTCAGACGGTGTAAGAGACACATTGCTACACTGTCTGACTAATAAAAGACAGTTTGGTTTGTGCCTCTGTGTGTGTGGATTCAGTTTATCTGGTGTCAACAGACCGGTGGTCTCAAAGCCTTATAATCTTCACCACATCATGTGCGTCAGGATCCTCCCTATTAAACTACTCTGAACTGTGACAATGGCCTGGATGCCATCCTAACCCTTCATTTAATTCAACAGACTGAATCTAAATGCCTGCTAGTCGTAAAATGATACATCACAGTCACTTAAGATCATAGGGAATGTTTTGATTTGTTATGTATAGACCAAATAACCACTATCATGTTGCACAAAAGACATTTAGATTACTCTGGTAAAACATCTAAATCAGCTTTTGTACCAAATACCATTATTAAAGACTATCTGCTGATACCGAGTGTATAATTTAATATCATATTTATAATTTTCTAGATAATTCAAAGACACAGTAATGTCCCTGTAATGCTGGACTAATTCAACATTAGCTAATATGCTGATTTATTTGGACAGCTTTAAAGGAACATAATGGGGCATTTTGGCAAACATGCTTGAAATAGACTTAGGTTCATATGAGGTCATCTTTGTCCTTTTGTTTGATTGGTGCAGATAATGTCTGATCAGTAGCAACAGGGTTGTTGTGTTGGTGAAGAAATACCTTGAGAGCTGTTTCCTCTCTGTAGTATTCCTCCATCTGTTTCAGTTCCTTTTCATGGGACTGTATCAAAATGTGCCTGTTAACACAGACATGAACAAGGAAAACAGAGACTATGTTAATTAGGGTAACACGCAAACAGGCTGAAGCATTCAGTCAATCAGATGTCTTGTTTTCTAATGATAGAACTGTATGCATAATGTTGAATTTCCTCTGGACTACTGCACATTTAAAACCAAGACTTAATCTAAATACCTCACAACATTAAGCATCTGTCAAGTGTAATGAGAAGATAAATGCAGCATCAGGTCATCTGAACAGAAACATCTGATTTCATGTTCAAATAGCAACTGCCCTAGGACTAAATAACTCATCTCCATCTGTTTCTAAAAGCATTATCGCTGTGCTGTAAAAGCCTGAAGACTCCCATATGAGACCAGATAACATATTCACAGTCAGTGACCGCTTTAGGCTCTGGAGGTTTACTAAAAACCCTATGTGCAATGGATGCACATGAAGAGATCCAATATAATATTTTTTTTAAATCACATCAATGTGTGCATTAATTCTCATTACCATAACACACAGTGACACAGACAGACATGAGATTTTAGCTGTAACAGGCAATGAGTGAATTAAGTGTTAAGTGCTCTTTATCTCGCTGTCTCTCTCTCTCTCTCTATTACACACACACATACACACACACACACACACACAGACACACACATGCGTGCACCCACACACACACACACACACACACACACACACACACACACACACACACACACACACACACACACACACACACACACACACACACACACACACACACACACACATGCTTGTGCACATGAGATAGCATTAACTACTTTTACAGTGCAGCACTTTCTGCAGTTGGATAGATAAGTAAGTTAAGTAAGCCAACATCACATCCATATCTGCCGGGATCCAAAAGGCACTGATCCAATTTATATATGCTTCTTTTTTTGATGATCCTCTCAGCATGTCAGGTTACAGAAAGAATATATACCAAAAAGAAACCAAGAGGAAATGTGTCAAAGGAAGGAGAGGGGAGGAGAGGGGAGGATAAGGAAGGAAAGGAAAAAAGGAAGGGTAAGATTGAGTTGAGATAGCTAGATAGGGTTGGACTTCAATGGATTATTTGATTTTTTTTCCTGATATAATATTTCATTTCAGCATCTGGTCCAGCTTGGAAGTAGGAGCATACATCTTAGTATTCAGACAGAGACATGTTGAGAATCTGATAGCTTATTACTAATGTATATGCAGTTAGAGATGGTGTGAGAGACGCTTTAAGGAAACACTCAAAGATTTTATCCGCAGCAACAATGACAAAACTATAAAATGTGTTAAGAAAACAAAATTAATTTGTAAAAAAGTAGGAATATTCAGGTGTTGACAAATTCAGCCGCTATCTACAGCACTTCGTGTGCAGAAGTGGGCCAGTCTATATCTATATTTAAAAAAAAATGTGGCTGCTGTGTGTGTGTGTGTGTGTGTGTGTGTGTGTGTGTGTGTGTGTGTGTGTGTGTGTGTGCGCACAGTTTGCACACTCGACTCTGTGTTTATCTGATAGAGGAGCAGATGATCTACAGTATAAAAAAATGGAGCAGCTACATTACATCTCTTCCTCGTCAGGGCAGACACAATATTGTTCACTCCACTGGCTCTGGCTAATCACATCAGCTTACTCACCACAGACGCACAAACACATAACACACACACACACATAAAACACACACACACACACATAAAACACACACACACACAGAAGCACTAAAATAGATGCAGACAGACAGCCATACATGAACTAACTCCAAGAGTTTGATGCAAAAATCTGACTCGTAACGCTCATTTAAAAATGTCCCAGCCTTATAAAAGATGAGATTCAGACTCAGAGAGGAGAAATCAAGCTCACAAAATGCTGGTAAAGTTAAAAGTGCATTTTGAAAATACACACCAGTAATTCAGTAATATTTTAACTGGGAAACCCTTACCCTGAAAGTGAGGATTTGACAGCTTTATGAAGCCTTTTTAATATGTTACAAACTGCTGATGCATGCAAAGTGTGTGTGTGTGTGTGTGTGTGTGTGTGTGTGTGTGTGTGTGTGTGTGTGTGTGTGTGTGTGTGTGGGAGTATGAGAGTGTTTGAGTGCTTGCGTATTTTCATCCCACTGTCGAATGCAATTTTGACTCTCTGATTATCAAAACAAGTACACCCCTGCAAAGGTAGTGTACCAGAAGTTTTTAAATCAATTTGGAGCTGGTATGTGCACATGTGTGCGTGCGTGTTGTGACGTATGTGTCTGAACGTGTGTGTGTGTGTGACCCCCCCCCCGGGGAGCGTGAGCGTGCAAATTCAGGCCTCAGAAGGAGGTCTTGGGGGATTACAGGGAGGAATGATGGGAAAATCTGGGAGCACTCTCTCATTCACTGACACGCCAAGCTGCTTTTAAGGACAGGCGAGTGTGCATGTGTGCAAGGTGGTTTGTGTGTGTGTGTGTGTGTGTGTGTGTGTGTGAGCGGCTGCTACCTCATCAAAAGGCATATTCTATTTTTCCACGTTATGCTGATATAATCTTTGCGTGCACACGCAAACAATGGCGGCTGACTCAACTCAAAAACAATATCCCATTCTCCAAGCGATGCTTAAGGGTCATTTTAGATGCCTGCAAATATGATTTAGAGTTTAAAGTCTTCCTACACCAAACCCAGCTTCCAAAACAGGAAAAGGCTGCCTTGTAAAAATTGGATGTATGAATTTACAGAAATGTATGACAACTGAATAAAAAGAACAGAGACCCTAATAAAAGCAAAGATCTTGAAAATGATGATTTAATACTTTCCAACGTGGGACTCAATGAGAAAAAAATAAAAATAATTAAATAAAAATAAAAATAAACTGAAGAGTGGAAAACAAGCTGCATGGAGAGCAGTAAACATGGCTGGAGGAAGTATGCTAAAGCTGTGCTGTTGACATTAATCTTCTGAAGTCCTTTATTAGCCTAATTGTGCAAAGCCCGAGGCATTAAACCACTTCCCTGCATAGGGACAGACAGAAGGGAGTTTTGGGGATCATAATTTCTGTCACGAAAACATTTTTCTGCTGCTTGAAACCACTTGAAACAAGTCCTCCCACATTTAACAGATGGATGAGGAACCGCACAGATACTCTTGACCTCTCTTGACTTTTAAATCTTTTACTCACTCCACTTTCTGCCACTTTCAATGCTTTTTCCTCCACTCCCTCCTCTCTTCCCCTCCCCTGCGCTGTCGCTCTGTTTCTAACTATGTGTCAGTTATACCGAATGCGCAGTAAGCTGTCATGTCTTGTGTGTGTGTGTGTGTGTGTGTATAGATGGTGTGTAGCCCCCGTGACCCAGGCTGTGTGCATGCAAGAGTCAGACAGTGTGTGAAGTTACAGCCACAGTCACGTTCTCCATCCCTCCACCCTTCAACAACCCCTTGAACCCTGCCTCCCACCCTCTCTCTCAGTCCCACCTCAACCTGTCTTCCTTCCTGTATCCTGTCCTCCCCCCCTGTCTCTTTCCTCCCCCATCTGTTCTTTAATCCATCTCTCTCTCTTCTCACATATCTTTCCCTCACTTTCTTCACTCCCACAATCCCATCAACCCTCTTGCCTACCCTGGCCTGGGGAAACGGCTGTCTGCTTGTTACTCTGCTTGTCTTTTCACTTTCATTTCACAACTGGTTTTCATCAATATCAACAGTGTTTCAGATTACTAGCTTCAGGACTGCAGGTGCAATAAAACCAAGAGGAAATAATCCTTGATATGGCAAGTGACTGACCTTTTACAGCAGCAGTAATTTGGCTTTAATAGAAGTTGGCTTTGCATTTAATATTATTCAGCTGCACATCATTTTCTATCATCTATGATGTAGGACATATTTTTCCAATTCCTGAACCAATACTCATCAAAAAAATAAACTTTAGTTTTTTCTTACACAAAGTTTGTATTACTCTTGCTTTAAAATACTATATTAACTCATATCCTTTTAGATTTTAAATTACATGAGAGCATAAAGCCGTAGTTTCTTTTTCCACAGTGCCCTAATGGACATAAAGCTTGCAAATAGCTCAATACATGACTCATACATCCTCTGTATGAAATCTATTCTAACCCCAAAATAATTTACCACAGACATAATGGCATCGCATAAAAGGGTCCTGGAGGTGAAAGAATGACGCTTGTTCTTGGTTAGATCATGCAGCAGAGCTGTAACTATTTAAAGGACAAAATGCAGTGACAGGGCAGATGGTGGGAGGTGTGTTTCAGAGTGTGTGAGTGAGGCAGAAGGACATGAAGGGATAGAATGAGAGAACGTGGAGTCAGACGAGATTGATATAGGCAGCTTGATAAGATGAAGAGGAAGATAATTAGTGATAACACTTGAATGTGAAGGATAAATCCATTAAAATCAGATAAATTAGCAGCACTTTGCGCAGCTTTTCCCTCAGGTGGATTTCTGATTCTTCTTGTAGTGATGGTTTCTTTGGCAAAGGTTTTTTGGAGAGGAATTTGGAAAATATATAGATTTTTTTGAATGGCGAAAAGTTCAAGTCTTTGAGAGACAAGCTTGTATTTTTTTTAAATGTTTTTTTGTACAATATGGAGTGAGTAAGATGAGTCCCCTGTCTTGACCTGCTGAAGTAATGAGTCAGTCACCTGTGGAGACTAATGCTCCTGGGATTTACAGCAAGCATGAATTCTTGGTGAACAGACCTTTTTGCTTAGAACATGGGCCACTGTTGATTCCATTAGCTGAACAAAGTATCCTAAAATATTTTGCAAGACTATTGTATTGGAGAGGACTGCTGTTTTATTGTCCAGTGTCAGAGGTTCAGGGTGTTTTTCAAGTGGAATCATGCTTTTTGCTGCAGTGAAGTCATTTCCAGGAGAGAGGAATTATCACATTTTCTTCTGCTCTTCACACTGAGGTCAACTCCTTCACCTCCTTGTCCTTGCATGAAAGATAGGCATAGGAAATACTCCTTCTACTGTACTGTAGTCAGGGTCTAAAACTCCTCTGTTTTTACCCTGCATCAAGTCAGTTGCAGCGCTGCAACCAGCGCAAACACAGATTCCCACTATATGGGTCGTTTGATGAACTGAACTTGCTAAATAAAGGAGGCGTGACCAAACAGATGTTGGACAGCGAGGGTCAATCAGAGTAGGGCAACACAAATATTGACCGTCACCGGCCAGCATTGTTCAGTTTTTGCAAAACAGTATGTGATCAACAACTGACAGTATGTTCTGTACTGATTTGGACACACGGCAAAAGTGCCTGACCTCATTTATTATAGTTGCCAAAAACAGATTTTTATCCGCACTTGGCAGGTGGTGGGTGCTTATTTTGGACCCTGATTGTAGCACAGGTAAGGTAAATACAAGACAGTTTTTAAAATATTTTATGCATATTCATATTTTATAGGCTAACAGGACAGCACTGTAACACCATGTCCCCCCAGCTCAGACAACAAACAACCTCAGAAATGATGGAGAATCATTTCAGGCACAGGTCATTTAAATTTTGATCAGGCACAGAAGAGCTGAGTGTATGGCTGATTTTCTTACATGTGGAAATGTGTGTATCATAAAAGCTATATGCTGACACAGAACCAAAACTTGAATACAAACTTGATCTTTCAGATCCTGCTTTCAAAGAGGATTTGATGCGTTTGTATATTTTTTATACATTTTAATTCTCTACGCCATCTATTTATTTATCCTTACTTAGTTTCATTAGTTGAGATTTCAAAACTTAGATGTACCTTTAAGGGAGAATGAATATAATAAAAAAAAAAAAAAAAAAAAAAAAAAAAAAAAACTAATTTACTATATGAACCATATAAAAAAAGAAGCTTTTAAATGTTGACAGAGCTGATATTTCATGTTTATTGTGATTTAACTCAACTCTAACTTATTTAGCATGGCCTGCTGCCTGTTTCACAGAAATGATTTTTACATTTAAGCTTTACGACAAGACGTTTGTGTACCAGACTATGGGGATGTTTTTGTACATGCACGCCTTGTCTCAAATCTCACATGCTGTGTACTCTGTGTATCATTGAGCTTTGAGGTTCCTCACTCATTTTCAACCCCTCACTCATCATTGTTTGTTGAATGAACGTGTTGGATGGTCTTCTTTATCTCCACATAGACTGAAACTATCATGTGTTCATATTTACGTATTTACATATTAAGACAATTTTCTTCGTACCTTCTGATCCCAACACAATAGTAAAGGAGAATACAATCTTTTTATTCTATCTTATTTTGTCCTGTTATTTAATATCTTGTAATGTATTAAAGTACCTTACATTACATTTGTATGTATGAATGGCTGCTCATTGTCTGTTGGAAACTTTGATGTGCTGCTGCTGAAAAAGTGATTTTTAATCTCCTCGAGTTTCTCTCCTGGTTAAATAAAAGCTGAAAAAAAAAAGCTTGAATGGGCGTCTAAAGCCTCTGACATGCTCACAATGAAATTGCCCAAAATGATTTTCCGTGTGGTTTTTAAGATGTGCAAGTTGAAGGAATTAAGGTTGTTTTCAAGAAGCCTTAAAGTAATCCTATCTAAACTACATCCTTGAGTGTACAGCTCTCCAGCTTTATCTGGAATCAGGGACATTTAGTGAAAAAGAAAAGAAACTAGATGGATTATTGACATGGATAAACACCGGTAAAAGCAAGGTTATTGAGCAGTGTTCTGGGCAGTGTGTGACAGCCACACAGGGAGAGGTTACACCTTACATAAGAGACTGGGCACAGCTCCCAACACTCTATTACATCAACTCACTGTGTTCTCTGAGAAAGACGTAGGCAAGAACACAAACACAGGATTCCTGACTGTACTCACCCAATGTCCTCTCAGACACTAAAAAGGAGGTCGATATTTAACATTAGAACAAAACAGTCTGTCTCTGTTTCCGTACAAGACCACTCTGTGGATGAGGTGTAATGCCTGTTCCACACTCAAAGATTTATAAGCTCTTAACATATTTGATCAGATGACAATTAATCATATATTAAACAGTTATGTTCCTGTAGTGTATGGAGAGCAACAATGGGACCATAACAGCACACCACACACAAACAGATTTTGTTCAGCAACAACCAGAGGCCTGACTTTCTTTGAAACTGGAAATCTTGTGAAACTGCTCACATTCAAACGGGACTTTGCAGTAATAAAACATGATGGGCAGAAGAAATTTAGGATTGCTTTTGGACTATTTTCAACTGAAAATTCCTGAAGAAAATAGTTCACCTATGAATATAGATGTGAAGATGAGCTGTACATGTTAGAGCACAAGCTGGAGATGTTAAAATTGAAAAGGTCATCTTGTTCCCCAATTGGCTATCGTTTCTTTACACGTGAAAATTCGAGGAGTGTGTGCTGGGCTGCCCTCAGGTCACGCCCCATCAGATAAAATCAGATTGTAGATATTGAACATGTTTAATCTGTATGATTTGAAATTGTGGAACCCTCAATGTCTTCCAATCAGATCAGATCACTCTTAATATACCTCAGCTCACAGGAAAATCTTTCATGATAATCCTTAGAACCATTCAAAAAATAGGGACTTTGTTTAGGATTGTCGGAGGGGGAGAATCCAGCCCAATATTGGCGATATTCTCTCATCTTGTTATATTCCCAATAACTTTAATGCATTCCTTGATCTACAAAATGTATATTTCTACCCCAAGATTGACCTTCTTAGTGGGAGCCACATTCTTGGAAGATATGTGGCTCCCATCAAAAATGGAAACTTATGGTGCTGAAGAGTATTTGGAAAAAATGTGGTGCTTTTCTCTGGTGTGACCCCTTTCTTCTCAAATATGAACCAAAGCGGCCTGACTAAAAACACAAAAGTAACAAAAGAAAAATAATAATCTCTTAAATTTAAAATAACCAAACTGTTAGGCGGTATTTACCTGTGTGACTCTTACGCAAATGAAAAAAAGCTGTTTTCAGGGCCTTTGAAGTTGATCATTTTGTGTACCATGTGCTAAAATATAAATCAGTCATGTGTTTTTGGCATGTTACAAGTACAGAATCAGAATCCGATCCATTATATGTATAAGGTTAGGTAAGTAAATGTAATCAGAGCATTACAGATAAAACAATCATGACCTTTCTCTCCTTAGTTCTCGCATTTCCTGCTGAGCCTTCTCCAGAGCTTTCCCCGCTCGGGTCACTTCCTCTTCAGCTGTGCGGCACTTCCTGTTCGTTTGTTCCTCTCTCCGGTGCAGTGACGTCAACTGCTCTTGTAAGGTGTTGCACCTGTGCTGGCATGACAACAAACTCTCCTTTTCTTCTTCCAACTCCCCTTTTAACCTGTTGAAAATATGCAGAAGATGAGCATGTGATTAAACACACACTCAGTTATTGTCCATACGGTTATATTCCAGGGCATGTGTACACATGCTTTTAAACAATCCCTCAAATGAATACACCTGCAGGCACACAGTAAATCTACACTGAGTGACAGGTCATAGAGTGAGTGTACAGTTAGAGCAAGTCAGTTACATAAAAGCAAAGCTGGTTATTCCTCCCCTCTTCATCCTTAAAGTCAAGATCCTCGCACACAAACACTGCAAAAGTGGGACAATCCTAAATTCAACACCCATCGAGTGACAAATTTGTAATGTTGTAGTAACTTTTGTATAGTACTCAGAATATACCTTTTTCATCCACACTGGGAGACAATAAAAAATATTTAATGGGGCCCAACATGTTTTCTTTCAAATTCAGCAACTATGAGGTACGGTCTTCCGATTGATTCCTATACAGAAACCAAAACTTCTACAGCAAATAAATATCGGCTTTAGGCCATATGGTCTCCAACTTTTGGCCGTTTGGTGAATTGTTGTCTCCCATTACATTTTCTTTCAGCAATGGGGGGGTGGGGGGGCGGCTCCCTCCCACAAACCTCTCATCCCTTCTGGAATAGCCTCCACCTCCTCAGTGGAGTGCTATCATATGTTGAACTGTATAGGAGCCAGAGGGTGAGATCAGAGACTGCTGTGTGGGAAGGGAAATAAATCGACAGTGTAATTGAACACACCAGGCTGCCAGTGGCTTATAAAAAGAATACCAGCAGCTTCTATGTGAAAAAAATACACAACCCAAGTACATCTAACGCCTGCATGGAAAGATGAGAGGCTCTGTGTGTGTACGTCTGTCTGTGGTTGGGGTGTGTTCACACACATGTGTCTGCCTGCATATTAGAGTAATGCATCCCAATAGGGGCACCACTACGCCTCTGCATATCTACAATATCTGCATGCCTTTGTGCACAGATGAGTAAATGTGTGTGTGTGTGAGGAACAAGAGTCCACGCCAACTAAAGAGTGCTTCCATCTGTTGCACCAGCCTCACATGAGACTCTGCTGTGTCACTGGCACTTTATGGAGCCTAAGATCCCCTCAACTGAATCAAGAGCGAATCTCAGATGACACTAAAACCCCCATCTCTCCCTCCCTCTCTCTCTCTCTCTCTCTCTCTCTCTCTCTCTCTATTAACTCTCTCTCTCTCTCTCTCTCTCTCTCTCTCTCTCTAAGGAGTTGGAGAAGAGAAGAGAAACGCAGCACAGGAAGAGCCTGATTTGGAGGAGAATGAGTGGGATGACTAAAGAGATTGTGGGAAAGTTGGAGAAGAGAGAATATGAACGATTATTTATGTAGAGAAAATACAATAAGTGGATAGAAAAGCAAAGAGCAGAGGTTAGCATACCTGAACAGTTTTCCTCTGTGCTCGTTCTCAGAGTCTCTCAGTTGGCACAGCTGCGCCTCTCTCTGTCTCTTCTGCTCCCTGGAGACACAAAGTTCACAGCGCGGTCACTTGATTTTCAGCGTTTCTTGAGTCGGTAAATTACACATTTTCAATTGAGTCATACGCTTTTAAAAATGACAAAAATGCAATTCAGATTCATTGCAGCCACATATCACAGTCAGGCAAAGGTAAATATTTTCTCCCAGAGTATTGTTTTATAACTTCAGGTGTCACTGGAAAGTAATTGAATAACGTCTATGTTATTCTGTAGACTCTTTTGGATTGTACAACATTATTGGTAATCATTTTAGACTGTCATGATTTGGTTTTGTATTTCAGTTTTTCTGTTTTATCCCAGTGTTGCTTGTTTCCCTTGTATTAATGTTCCTTAGTGTTGCTGGTTTTTCCCTTGTGGGTTTCCTAGTTTTGTCTTCAGTGTTTTCTGTTTTGTCATTTATTATCCTTGTGTATCTCTGTGTTCTAGTGTGTTTTGTTAGATTCTTGAGTTCAGCGTGTCTTTAGTGTTTCATGATTTAGGTTGTAGTTGTCCTCAGTGTTTCTTGTATTCCTGCCTCTGTGTGTTTGCCCCGATTGTCTTCACCTGTGTCTTGTTAGTCTCACCTGTGTCTGATTACCCCTGTGTCTATTTAGTCTGTGTTTCTTCCCTTCTGTGTCAGTTCATTGTATGTTTTTTTTGTATGCAAGTTATCAGTGTCAGTAGATGTCTGTTTTCCTCATGCTCTAGTGTTACTTGTGGTTTCCTCATGGCTAGTTTTCTACTGTAGTAAGTTGTGTGTTTGCCTTTGGCCTTTTTGTTTAAATAAACATTTTTTTTTGTTAGATCTGCATCTGGGTCCTCCTCTTACTTTTTCTCAAGCATTGACAGAATGAACTGACCCACAAGGGAAGAAACACAGAGACTAAATAGACATGGGGTAATCAGACACAGGTGAGACTAACGACACAGGTGAAGACAATCAGGGCAAACACACAGAGGCAGGAATACAAGAAACACTGAGGACAACTACAAACTAAATCATGAAACACTAAAGACACACAGAACTCAAGAATAATAAATGACAAAACAAGACAGAAAACACTGAAGACAAAACCAGGAAACACACAAGGGAAAAACCAGCAACACTAGGGAACATTAATACAAGGGAAACAAGCAACACTGGGATAAAACAGGGAAACTCAAATACAAAACCAAATCATGACATAGACTATCCTTCATGACTAATCTAGATTTAATTTGTTGCTTATTCATGTGTGAAGCCATGTTTTAGAAACAACCTCTTTTTTCATGCACAGCTGCTGGCTTGCTCTTGAGAAAGTAAAGTGGAAATCAGTTTTAATTCTAATTTTGCGTGCCATGACAGAATGTGCTACTCCCTACACACACACACACACACACACACACACACACACAGACAGACAAACAAACACACACAGACTTTACCGTAACCCTCCTAACCCCGTCGGCTTCTCAGCCTAATCCCCTCTCTGACGGCATGATCAGTTAATGTGTTTGTGTTTGTGAGTGACTGTGTGTGTGTGTGTGTGTGTGTGTGTGTGAGGTGGTGGGTTTGTGTGTGACTGTGAAGCTGGCTGTCTAGCCCTGTGACCTTGCAGCCACACGCAACGAGGATACAGAGTGAGAGGGCTCGCACGTCTGAGCTCACGGTCAGACAGTCTGTTCTGTTTTCACTGCTCACCTACAACAGGCTTTTGTGACAACCGTGCATAACTACAAAAACCATGCTCATGCTGCAGACCACATACTGCATGATGATCTTTTGAAGAGTTAAATAATAGAACAAATAATAGAACAATATTTCAAGAAACAGAAGTTACAATGCTTCAAAGTTTCCTAATGACAAACAGAAGGAGAGATCAAGACATAGGCCGAGATACACAGAGAAACACACTCCCAGCTGTCTGGCTCCAGTTATAGACCTCCCTCCTCACACATCCACATCCCCATTTCCTCTCCCGCTGACTCTTTTTTTTTTTACCCTCTTTCCCCTCAATGCTGTCACAGCTACTAGTGATTTAAAGCATGCCCCTGGGTGCCCCTAAATTTTGCCTGTTTAGCAACTACATACAGTTTGTACTTTACAGGCCGCTGTGCCTGTCCCTCGTCGCCATCTGTCTTGCTCCCCTTTCTGTCTTCAAGGTCAGAGATGACATGATATCTGACTCCAAGCTTCTGTTTCCACCATACTTTATCTTTTGTTCCCCTGTTCCTGACTTACATTCAGAGGTGAAACTGGAGTGGAGAGAAAGAGCAACTGAATAAGAATAAAGCAGAGGACGGTATATGCATGCATTACTGTGGGCAAGTACGTTATGTATTTTTGATGCTGTGGGGATGTGGTGTAGCTGGTATGAATGGAAAGACTGATATTTCAAAAGATTCTTTTGTTGTACGTTATTTTAGGATGTCTTACGGGCAAGTCACCAGAATAAAGAGATTTGGAAATTGTGTTATTAAGTTCAATGAAAATGTATCCAGGATTACCTAAAGACATTACTGTCTCCAACGTGCAATGACTTGCACTGCATTAACTGAGACACATGTGGACTAATGAATCTAAACTAGCTTATGTGTTCAGGAGGGGAGACGTTTGCAGCAGATCTGGTATGCGTAATCACAGCTTGACAAAACACATCATAAAAATTACAGACTACAGAAGGTATTCATACCTACTGCTTTTAGCCGACTGAGCGTTTATCAGCTGTTGTAGGTGACAGATGCTGATAGGAATCAAACATTAATCTTCACTCTGTCTTCTAGACCGTAATAAAAAAAACATGTGTAATTAGATGTGCCAGGTCAAAGCATATTTTGAAAAGAACGTAGACATATTACAGTGAAAAAATCAGCACATTGTGTGCCGACAATCCAGCCGCAGTAGTCGGCTGGCAGATGGTGCAAAGGATAGTGAATCTTGACACCTAAATTGTAATGTTCCAGTGACACCCTGCTGAGCCTCTCCTCCTACTGTGGTGTATGGCAAGTCATCAAAATACCAACCAGCCACATAAGAGGGGAAAACCTCTCTGTTTTTCAGGAAAACACCATCCCTTGTGCAACATGTGCTCACATGATAACAGAGTTCAGAGCGAGTGAAAGAGCAAGGCAACTATTTCACATCTGAGATCGAAGAGGAAATTAATGTGTGTGTGTGTGTGTCATGTAAATGCAAGCGCAAGATCTTGTGCAAGGAGGTTCTTGGATACACCAGGAGATCAATAGTTATTTGACTACCTACTCTCAAAGAGTCCCTGTGCAAACACACACACACTTTGATGCAGAAATGAAGACACACAGCCGAGCACAGAGCACTCGGTGTGCATCAGACTTATGAGAACAAGCTGTATCACATCAATCACATCAATCCTTTGCTCTTTCTCTCTTGACCTTCAATCATTCTATCACTCCACTCTTTTATCTTCCCTGCCTTGCTCAGCGCATCCATCCTGTCTTTCATCTATCTCTCTTCCCACTAATCCATCCTTTCAACCTGGCCTGGCTCTGTGTTGGATGATCCATGTGTTCATCCTCTGATGAAAGGATGAGCTCAACGTTACTGCCAATCTGGATGCAGCAGGAAGCATCCCAACAATTCTTACATACATGTCAACCAGACGTCCCAGGAAGGGGTTTGTGATGCTCTAAATGCTTCTTAAACTAGTGCTGTTGAATTGCCCTGAGGCAGGGTGCATACTTAACAGCCCATCACTCTTAGTACTGACCACAGAACAAGGTCCTGATTCGTAAGTCAGGACACAAAAGATGATCACCATCATCAGATAAGCACCATAGACATCACTATTCACATGCCACAGAAGTCCACTTAAAGACATTTTAAATTCAGGATTAGTCGGGGGAACAAGCTAAAAGATCTTAAAGACAGCATATGTCTGTGTATGTGTGTGTCTGTTAATAGCCATGACAAAACAAGCTGCCCTTGAGTCTCGAAGGCATGCTGATCAGATTGCATGCTAGGATCAGAAGGATTCCACAGCCTCTCTGTCCTTAGACCGCCCCTTAAATATTTGTGTGTGTGTGTGTGTGTGTGTGTGTGTGTGTGTGTGTGTGTGTGTGTGTGTGTGTGTGTGTGTGTGTGTGTGTGTGTGTGTGTGTGTGTGTGTGTGCTTTTCCAAGGCAACCGACTGATGCCATAGAAACGCAAAAGGTGTGGAACACTGATGTTTGACAGAGGTGTGGGTCAAAGGTTGGACAGTTATCATGGCAACAACTTTTGTACACAAACATGTCGGTTCTGTTTGTTCTAGGATCTTAAGTAGGAATAAAATATTTGGGAATGATACTTAGTGTTACTGAAAGGAAACAGACACACACACACACACACACACACACACACACACACACACACACACACACACACACACACACACACACACACACACACACACACACACACACACACACACACACACACACACACACACAGTGGTTGTGGAGCTGATAGTAGATTGAACGGGCGACCAATCAGCATCAACTGGACAGTGAGAGTAGAATTAGCCGATAAACTCAGTCATCCCATCTGGGTCTCAGTCTGTACATGACTGTCTGCCTGACACAGGAAGAGAAATCTGTTAACATCAGACTGCCTCACTCTTAGAGGCCTTAATTCACATTAGGTACCTTTCTTTATCTTGAAATGGACTTGGGATAATAAAGGTACATTCAGTAAATAAATGTAAATAAAATTATCAAATAAGAACCTTTGTTTGAGGGGTTGTGCTCCTTTGCAGTAAAAATATGAGAGAAAAAGTCCGCTGACACAACTTGTTTGGATTAACTCAAGACAGATAAAACTATGATTTCTTTATTTTAAAATATGGAGAAAGGTATATTATTGTAAGAAAATTTCGTCTTGATCTTGGTAAAAATGTTTTTCATAATGCTGCTATGAAGACATCATGCAATAAAGTCTGTGTCTTGAGCACCCTCCTCCTCCTCCACATACACCTCATGCAACATGGCCTTAAGGCTTATTCTTCCTATAGCATATGTCCATATGTCTGGGAGGGTCGCGTGCGACTGCAAACATCCCCTCCATCCTCCCTGTCTCAGCCCTGATCCCTGTATTGGATGTGTGTGCACATTCTACACACACACACATGCGTGCGCGCACACACACACACACGCACACGCACACGCACGCACACACACACACACACGCACACGCACACGCACACACACACGCACACACACACATGCGCGCACACACACACACACACACACACACACACACACACAGGCACATACATATACATACACATGAAGCGTAATGCATGCACTCAGTGGCATGTACAATTTGTGTCGCTTAGCAGAGGGCGGGGTGTGTGTTTGGGGGGGGTAAGGGGTTTCCCAATAAAGTTTTTTGTCTGATAGTAGTGGAGGGCTGAGCCTCGATTTGATCATTTAATCGGTTTTCGGAGAGATAATTGGAGAGCAAATAAATCTGTTTAGTGTTTTTTTTAAATCAAATACAATTATGTTCACATCACACATTTCATTAGTAATTAATTTAGGAATTAACCAAAACTTGAATAATAATACCCAAAGGCGGATTTCAATGTTTAGAACATTTTGGGGCAGTAGAGCAACAGAAGGGGGGGACGGCTGGTAATCAGACAAAAGCAAAACATAACAGTAAAACTGCTACTTTTCTTGTCTTACTGTAAATAATTTTGTAGTTTATTAAGGTTAATGTGTAGTTAAGCAGTTATATGACTATACAATACTTGTCTACACTTGTATCTAACTGTGTTGAAAAAAATCCTGTCTTTGCACACACAGATAATACTGAACAAGCTGGCAACAGCGCTGTAAAAAAACCCAGCAGAATCTGTATTTCTAAAGGTCATGAGTTTATGAATAAAAAACATTTGGGAGAGAGAAAAAGTGACTGATGAGGAAGTTAGGAGGAAACATTAGTGAACAAATGAGCGCTTTATCTGCAGCCTGTCAGGTCAAGTAGTCCTTTAATTCTCTGATTACCAGATAAAAGCCACTTTAACATCGACTCCCTTTGTGAGTTGGGGATGTTTGTGTGTTTTTGTGTGGGTTGATCTTTTAAATATTATGAAGGATTCCATTAATCACACAACAAAAAAACAACAACATTGGCATGATGATACATTTTTTTTTTTAAAAACCATTACTTATCGTAGAATGAGTAACATGTAAATCTCAGAAAACCATTACCCCTGTTTTTTTTCAATCCAGTATCAGGTCTGGACTCAATATGAAATCATGAATGCATTTCAGATCCAGCTAAAAAAAAAATTCATGGACAGTAAAACTTTACAAAAACAATAACCGGCTTTCTTACTCTTGTAATGACAGTAGATTGTGGGCTGTTAAGAGAAAACCCTGAATTCAGTGTGCATTGTAATTAGTTCTGAAGTTTAAAGGAACAAAGCTTAAAAAAAACAAGAAACATTAACACATCCTGTTCTCTGTCTAAACATGGGTTCACATTTAAACTCAGGACTTTTGATGTTGATAAACAGGTCATTTTTGGATACAGATTTGAGTAAAGTTTTAGACATAAAAAAACCCGATAGAACCCATTCAGAGCCAATTCCTTTAAATGAGCAATTTCTTGAGGCATGCATGCAGCACTGTTAAGCTCTCATAACGAACAACTGTATCATGGGTTGGATGCTATTCCTGTTTGTTAAAATGACAGCCTTACACATCATGTATTTGTTCTCAAAGATGTAAACATCAGTTGACCTGATGCTAACTCTAGATGAAAATCAAAGGGATCACCAAAGAGATTAATGCATGAAACTGTTTTTTTTTTTTAACTTTATTATTAGGCTATAATTATTATTATTATTGTGTATGTCTGTCTGCAGGTCAGGGTATTACGCAGGAGTAAGAACAGATTTTTTCAAAGGAGCTGTGAAATGTTTGAACTGATAAAGCATCATCATCAGCATATTTTCAAATGCCACAGGGGCACATTTATTCTCAAGTCTTAAAGTTCTGACTAGACCTTAGTGTTATTGTATATAAGTCAAATCCTCTGTTGTTCAAGCTTACAAGGCCTGGTATGTGGAACGTGTGCATTTCCTGGATGGGGCGGTGCCAGTGTGGCTAATCAGAAGGTTTCAATTGGTTGGGGAAGAAATTACACAAAGAGCCAAGCCCAGCTGTGACCTGTTCTTCACCCGGCATTTTACAGATACCAAGATCCACCTGCGTCCCCATATGTGCATGACATGTGCATGCTTTTCATATGTATGTGTGTGTGTGTGTGTGTGTGTGTTAAACCACACACTGTAGACACTTACTTCAGCTGCTGAGTTAGGTGATCTTTCTGTTCTGTGACTTTCTGCAACTCCACACTGGAATGCCTCAGCTCTTCTCTCAGCGCTGTTTAAACACACACACACACACACACACACACACACACACACACACACACACACACACACACACACACACACACACACACACACACACACACACAAATCTGAGTTAACTTGACACGTTGAAGATGCTGTAAAAGCTTAAAAAGCTTTCCAGTCTGTATCGCTGACTTAAAGCCTGTCTGTCACCAGAGGCTGTTACACTGTATGATTTACAGAGAGAGGGAAACAGAGGAGAGAAAAGACAGACAGGTACAGTAGGCAGAGGTTTTTTTTTTAAGAATATTGTTATTTCACACTAGAGCAAAGAAAGGAAACCCTACACCAAATGAAACTATCAGAGTGACAAGATTGTAAGCACAAACAAAACAGGAGGTGGAGGAGGAGGAGACAGGAGTTCAACACAGAAACACGAGAGTACCTCAAACAACAGTAGGGGTTGAAAAGAAAACCATGTGGTAAAGCTGAGATATAAAGAAGCAGTTGAAAATGAGAAACAGAGGAAGAGCATGGGGAGGGGAGTGTGTTAAGAAGAAGGGAGTATGAGGGAATTTGTGCTCAGGGGAAGCCATGAAACAATACTCCGCTGTCTGGCAGGCTTTGTTGTTGTGTGTCTGACACAGAGTAGCTGCTGTATTGCTACTGTTTCCTCCCTTCACTGTCTGTTCACAGCATTAGCATGCTAACACAACAGTGAGGCCATAGGCAATTGCAGCTCGAGCAAAGGACAATTCTTTCCGTCGTTTGCGCTTAATGGTGCTTAACTATTATGGTGCATTCTAATTGATAACTCCTTTGTGCTAAAACTAGTGGAGAGTGATTGGAGGTGTGCCGCTGGAGGAGAGCGGAGGATTCAGAATCGCCAAACAGCAGTTTGTTTTGGTTTAATGCTGGTGCTCAAGGATGACTTCTACTGGATCAAAAAGTAGCACATTCTTCCTTTAGGAGAGCACGTACTAAATGTGGAGTCAAAATAACTATCAGAGTTTATTGTTTATTCAGAAGAGTCAAGAAACAGGATGTTATTGCACATCCACATTAAGTCAGAAGAAAATAAACACTTAATTTTAATATCTCTCAGGCATGTCATGAAAGTCCCCATGGTCAGGAAGGTCCTGTCCTGGTCTGTGATGCAGATATTGGTATGACAGAGAATGCCTGCTCCATGCATATATACTGTATTTATGTGATGTTTGTAAAAAAAGACGTTCTGTGCACAATTGCTCTCTGAATTCTCTGAATTTAAAAAGCAAAAAAACATTAAATACAAGTAAAAAATGCAAAAAAAGTAAAGAGGGCTCTTGTGTGTGTTTGCCAGGCCAACAGTCTGGCAGTGTGGGTTAAAGAGTGTGTGAAAGAAGGTCTTTGTGTTTGTATTTGTGTGAGTGTGTGTATATGTATGTGTCTCCTGTATATTGAGTGGGTTGTCTAAGGGTCCTTCAGAGCAGTGTAGCAGGGCACAGTGTCTGTGGCTCTGGAGAGCTTTCAAAATGATCCAACAATGTCAGCCTGACATTCTCCTGCTCTGAGTCTTTGTTTTTTGTTTTCGTCACTCTCATTCTTCCCTTCATTGTCTCGCTCCTCTCTTCTTTTCTTCATCTTTTTCTTCCACTTGCTCTCTTATGGTGACTCTATTTTCCTATTTCTCTGTTTCCTAGTTTGCCCTCTCTCACCCTTATCCTCCAGCAACTCTTGTTCTCTCCCTCTCTCTCTTTCTCTCTCAGCAAAAGAGCGGGGGGGGGGGAGGAGGTCCTCTTGAAAGCAGCAATACACTGATAATTGCTTTCTGGTCACTGTGACATGACAAGGTCCGCCAGGGTAAAGGAACACACACACGTACACACACACAAAGAGAAACCTGCACAAAACACACAAGAATCCACACACAAAAGAACATCTTGCAAAAAGACACAAGAGCACCACAAAAAGCACAGCCACACACACACACACACACACACACACACACACACACACACACACACACACACACACACACACACACACACACACACACACTGACACACACTCCCTAATGCACACAGACATGTCCAAACAGAAATAATTGTATAAATACTTGATGGAGCAGAAGGACTTTGCAATGAAAGCAAACCAGTCTGTCTGACTTTCTTCACAGCGCTTCTATTATGTCTCATTGCTTACGCACAGACACACACAGTGTGGCGTGGTGGCTGTTAATATAGTCCAACAGAAATGTATTGGCAGCAAGACACCAAGGTACTGTAACTTTTTAAGTCTTTTAGTCTTTTTACCTGATCGTTTGTGTGCAATGCCATAGTAAAAGAACATGTTCTTTACTCTAACGTACTGTAGTAGAATTACTATATGCTCCTTTTGTTGGAGATACTTACAGTACGTGTCCTTATAACAATGTGTTCTAGGTTACTCAAATACTGGTCAGTGCAGGGTGTTCTGAAATAGAGCAAATACCTGAATACTTCAGCTTTATGAACAATTTAAGATGTCATAGGTATTGACACAAGGAGTTCCACAGGCTTGTTTGTATTGCTCACAAAAACTGGTCATTGAAAATGTCAAATACTCTGAATAACTTATTACCTTGGGAATAAAACTGAGTGCACAATACACAAGACTTTCCTTCATGAAAAGTCCCCCCTGTATGAGACAAGGCATTTAATCTGGATTCACTGTCTGTGAAGAAGGTGGAATAAGAATAGCATTATTATTTTAGCCTTTCTGAGTGATCTGTAAATGGAATTTTAGCACCCATCTCGTAATGTTTTTCTACTAGCAAGCATAATAATCTGCTCGTAATCATTGCAGAGCAGCTGCATTAGCAAAGAAATAGAAAATAAGTTAAGAAAAATATTTGCTAACGCGACTAGTCTGTGATGATTAAAAACACTGTCAAATTATCACTAGTGAGTAAATTAGCCTTACATTAAACAGCACCTCATCACAGTACGTGACGTTTTTTTCCCTTTTATTTCTCCATATCTGGCTTTTGTAACTGATGTCTAACATGTGAGATCAAAATACTGTAAAGATCGTCTGATTAAGATACCTACTTCTGCTGCTGTCACACAGCCTTCAGATTGGTCTTCATTCATTTTCTATCAATTGTGTTTAGTTAAAAACTGTAATGAGAAATACATAAAGGGACACAGTGACAAAAAGCTTAAAATTGTTTTAGTGAGCTTAGTGTTGTTTGCCCACTCGATCATCAAAGCAAGAGATAAGCTCCTTCATAAAGTACTGCCAAAGAAAAACACACCATAAGAGATATGCTTCAGTCAAAGCTTAAATGAATAGAAACCCCCGTAGAGAATATATAACACAATGAACAAATTATCCAATGTCATGTCCTTTTCAGGAACACATTTATGACTGTAAATAGAATTAAAGGAAAAAAGTGCAACATTTTACACATAAAAACAGCAGAAATCAAGTATCTCCTATGTGTCTCTCTGAGTCATGACAGTCTACAATGAGAGAGAAGTGTGGGACCCACCAGCTGTATTGTTGTCGGGTTGTGTTGACATCATGTTTACAGGGACGGGACGGCCTTGTGTATAAAGCTGTTTTAGTCGAGGTCAAGAAAAGGAAAAGCAGAATATCACAGCCTACTCACTGCTTATTTCAATGTCATGTACGTGTGTTTACATCACGGTCATTCCGTGTCAATGTATGTGCAGGGGCGGGGGTTAATGCTGGTGGCAAAGGGCGACATGTACTGGATCAAAAAGTTTCACATTCTTCCTTTAAAGAAAGGGAGATATGCAAGACATAAAATTGATGGTTACTTTTTTTTTACAAACAATTTACTATCTGCAACTTAAATCGACTTATTTCAACATGATTTTATTCACAGCTTTACAGGAATTTGTTCTAACACTTGCTCACACAAACATGAGCCCACCTGGCACCTATTTGTTATGCAGGGATTTATGAAGTATGAGCCCACGTGTAAGGAGCTAACTGTAAGTACAAATAATCTACCACAGTCTGTGACACTTTAGGGTCCTGTACAGCTACCTTTACAGTCACCTATTAAAACACACACACACACACACACACACACACACACACACACACACACACACACACACACACACACACACACACACACACAGCTGCACCCTGGAATTCTTACGAGAATCTACAGAACCATAATTTCACATTTTTAGGTGGCTGGTGCCGCAAACATTTTTTGGTGTCTGCCTAGTTTATTATATGTAATAAAAGCAATACTTTTGAACCACAGCAGAATGAAAAATAATTATAGAACTGTTGGATTGCACAGACCTGGAGGAGTGAAGTTGATAAAATAATATTTTTCACAAATATTTTCACTCCACTGAATGATATTGAATTTTCTATTTTCCATCAGGAAACAGAAAATGTAGTCTTAGAGGCATGTCTTTAAAACCAGGCTATATCATAAGGTGCCTCAATAATCAAGCTCTACTTGAGATGTTTATTAGCTTCTAGATGTTTTTGCAACAGAAACCTGTTTCCGTAAAGCATTTGCAGCTCTTTCCTACCTGAATGTTTACATCATGGCATTCCTAAACTATCAAAACTACAGGGCGAACAGACAGCCATATAAAACAAACTGAGGCCAAAATGTGTGGAGAGTAAAGAGCAAGACAGGCATGATGTCAAAGACAACTCTGTGCTAAGTTGTGTGAGGACGTATTTGATGTCTCTATATTGCTGTTGTCACTAACAACACACACGCACACACAGATGAAGTTAGCTTCCAGGGAAATAGATACCAAAGAGTGTAAGGATGGCCCAGGGTGTTGGCAGATGGCTGTGGTTCAAGGATCGGTCATAAACACACACACACACACACACACACACACACACACACACACACACACACACACACACACACACACACTCAAGAGTACAAATTCATACACTGTTAGTCACTCTTAGTCATGGCCTTTCACCTGACTCTCTTTGACCCTTCCTTCCTCTTTCCAAATTGTTAATGGTAACTCCCACGCTCTCTGTGTCCATCACCTTCAAATCAAGAGGTAAGATTCAGATCCTGACATCTGCACAGAACGAACAGATTAATTATGTTTTCATGTCTATTACTCTGCTGTCGGTGCTTGTCTTTGTCTTGCTCTCTGTAAAATTCCACACCCCTCCTCCCTCTTCTTCTCCACCTCATCATAAACCTTTGCTCATGTG
>NC_089205.1:11240262-11265262 GCF_963930695.1 Labrus bergylta | reverse complement strand
TGTTTATTTTTAGTTTAGACGCCGATGTGAGAGCTTAAAAGGACATAGAGCAGTCACAATTATGCATGTTAAAAATACATGACAGCGTCAGGCATTAATGCCAAAATGTCTAAAAAAAAAAAAGGAACACAGATGTTTATTTGACTATGGGACTTCAAAAATAACCATAAGACTGTTGCTTAATAATAAAGATTACATTTAGAGACACAACGTCTCTCCCCCATGCTACATTTAAAATATTGATTAAGAAATATATCAAAATATTTTAAACTGGATTTTAGTATTTAAGTGTCAACACGTTTAGATTTGGAGAAAATGTCATTTCATCTGGTGGTTTAAGCCCTCACCACCTACCTTTGATAACAAAAGCTGGGTCAAATGGGATTCACTTTACACTTCAAATCAAGGCCAAATCGAGCACGATTACACTCTGCCATCTGTTGGAGCTTGCATCATATAGTGGCTGATAATAATGAGTGAGCGCAGCCTCAATACTTGATTAAATGTAGTAACAAAATCTCCATTCAGTATCCGGTCCTTTCACAAATTTGTGCCTGAATGCTCTAAAGTTTGTTGCAGACCTAACTGTGAGTCAATCAATACAAACCTTTTTTTTGTTATTTAAGAGACAAATTGATCATTAAAGAGAGAGAAAAAGAAGACAGGACAAACAATAAATAAGAAGAAAAGGGTAAATGAGGACTGATGATACCACAATGTCCTTATAAAAGGGCACAGCCATGTTTTACTGCACTCTCCCTTTCCTTCTCTCTTTCTTCAATCCCACCCACTCATAAGGAAATATGTTCAGACGAAAAGCACTTTGAGTAACACGAAAGATCACAAGCTAAAGAAGCTCACAAAGTCACACACACATATATGTGCACACACACACACACACGCTCAATCAGGTCGCGAAGCCATGCAAAGCGTGGACGTGGAAAACTAGAGTGCCGGAATAGAACATTCTGTTATTCCAAGAACACTTTTGAAGGAACATGTGGGTGAGAGCACACTGAACAGTTTCCTTTTTTCTTCAGCACACACACACATGCAAGTGGGTGCACACAGACACACACAGATGCATTGCAAGCATGGTGGCAGGAAAACGTTACTGATGTGCACAGACACAGACACACACACACACACACACACACACACACACACACACACCTGCAGGGACACACACAGGCCTGTAAACTCACAGACAATCATCATGAACATGGTTTGGAGTTGCGTGCAAAGTTATGTGACAGTTTTGGAGAGCTCAGCAGGGTTTGAGTGGTTGTTGTGTTTTTTATGCAGGGTTTGTGGCTTAAGGTGATCAAAAATGAACGGAGTCTCAGACGAGACAGAATGAGAGGGGAGACTGGGAGCTGCTTCGTGGTGCCTGAGAGTGTGTGTGTGTGTGTGTGTGTGTGTGTGTGTGTGTGTGTGCGTGCAGAGTGGAGGAGAGCCTGGGCACGGCTTGTCACGAGAGCCAGTTTTATAATGTCAGATGACATAAATCATAAGGCTGACAGCACCAAATGGAGGAACAGATATGAGCCAGATCTGTCATCGGTGATAAGGCTAAGATAGTGAAAAAAGAGAGAGAGACTGTATGCCTTTGCGAACCCGATGGTTTACTCATTTGGCAGCTTTCAGTGTCAGCAACCTGAATGAAAAAAATGTCTATTCCCTGACGACTCATCTCCTCCATCCCACTCTACTCACCTCCACCTCCACTCTGCTCTCCTGCACATGTATTCCTCTTTTTGTTTCCAGGAAATAATGAGTGGGTCTGCTGAATTAACTTTTTCTTTTCTGTTTTTCCATTCTCTTTTTTTATTGTTTCCCTCTATCATCCCACACAGTTGTTTCCCATCTGCCCTGGCTTTCCTGTCATGCATCTGGTCAAGGAGCTCACAGCCAATAAGGGGGATACAAACCTATACTTTGTTTTTTTCTTCCCCTATCTTTTGTTTGCTTTGGCACAACTTAACCTTTGCTACATCATCCCAACACCTCTTTCTAGTATCATATGGCTGTCTCTCTTTTCTCTCTGTTGATTTCCTTACCTCAGAATTTCAACTTTCTGCTTCTCCTTTCCAAGTAACTGCTCTGCTTCCTCTTTCGTGGCAGCTGCTAGTGCCAGCCTGTCGAGGAAGAACATGAGAGTGGAGAGTCGTGAGCAATATTCACTCGTTAGAGAACCTAATCCAAACGTAATGCCACCGTACTCCCATGGGGTTAAATGAGCTTAAAGATGATGCAACTTTAATGATAGAGAGCAGAGGGTGATCTGATGAAATGGAATGAGATAAAAATTTAAATTGTTCCTCAGAGGTAATTGATATGAAGAGAAGGACTTCCCTCTCCGCTCATCCTATCTTGTTTCAGATAATCTAATACATATGTTCACAATAAATAATTGTGTTAACATGAGTAGAGGTTTCAAAGCGAGAGTAACTATGTAAAGTGTCCATGACTATTCACTTATCCACTTATGATCTTTCATCACGCCATCATGGGGTTAAGTGTCTGGACCAAGGACATAACGACATGTGGCTGCAGGAGCCGGGGATTGAACCACGACCTTCTAGTTGAAAGACGACTGACTCTACTACTGAACCACAGCCACTGCAAAATAGAAATACATTGAATAAAAGAAGGAGGAAGTAACTGAAAAGTTAAACAGCTACAGCTCTTGAAACTAGCTTGGAGATACTGACATGATAACCAACTTCAGAGTTGGAGGCTATTCCTATATCCATTACCCAAAATGGCCATATTGAGCACTATGTGGGCGGTAATGCATGCATAAGCTCGGTACATGACCAGCAGAAATGTACAGACACAAATTGGTTAAATTGTTTGCCCTTGACAGTTCTCACAAATACCACGTGTGGATATTTGACTGACCATTAATCCTGCACTGCCTTTCAGCAGACGTTTTCAGCCTGACTGAGTCCGGACAATCAGACAGATAGATCCCAGCAAAGAACAATCAAACACAACACATAAACAGCAGGACTGTGTGACCTGAGAAAACAGAGGCAACACATACTGTTTTTTTTTTCTTCCTAAAACACGACGAATAAGCCCTGACAGCCAGTCAGACGGAAGAATAAACATAATGAGCTGTAAGCGTTATAAGGTGGGGAAGACTAGACAGATGGAGACTAAAAACAGACAGGTAATAATCAATGTTGAATCCAAAGGTGTAATTCATCTTGTCAGGGTTTTTTTTTTTAGGTTTGGCAGCACTTTACAGACAAATGTAAGGCAGTTTGATAATAAAGGGAAGATGTTTCAAAGAAAATGATGCTGAACATTCCTCTATGATGTGCACTTCAAGTGATGTTTTTTTTTTTTTTACTCCGATCCCTTTTTACTTCAAAAGGATCCTATTCTGAATACTGCAGGTTTAGTGACCATCATACTCATAATCTTAAATGTCCATTTATCTAGGAGCATTAAGTCACTGTGTAGAATCACCCACCAAAAGTTCTCATGTAGGAAACTTGTTGATACCTGTGCCAGCTCCACTGACCCAAGATAGAACCACAAGTACCAGTTCAGGGCAATTTAAGATCAAATTCTCTATAACTCATATTATTCTTTATGAAGGGCAGAAGTTTTATTATACAATGGGATTATAATGTTAGTTGCAATAATGCTGCCGTTAGTAAATGGAAGTTGAGGAATTTTAAGGGATGAAATGGAGAAATAAAATAACTTTTAGGGATGGAAATAGTACGATAACTTACAATAACATACATGACAGTGGCTGATTATGAGGATTATGATGTACTGTCTAATATTGCAAGACAATCTAATCATTGGACATTGTACATCAAAATATCTGATAGCTGAAAGATTTGACTTTTTCTCTTAACCGCTGTTAGACATCCTTCTGTCTTTTTCCTCTACTTCTTTTATCACATTCTGCTGTCTTCTTCTTTGGTCACTCTACTTCTTATATCAGTTCACATTCCCTCGTTCATGTCATAAGCACCACCGTGACGTGTCATGAAACAATGATGCAATGAGTCAAATTACAAGGGAAATCTGTTCAGAGCGCTGTATTTCGTTTACATTTTTAAATATCGATATTGGCACCAGTGATTTAATAATTATATAATGCTACACATGACTTTTGCTATTCTGACCTGACTTGATAAGTGATAAATGTTTATTTTCAGGAGACCATCTTAGTAACTTTAGGATAAGAAACAATGTTAACTGCTTCTCTGCAATTCACTGCATGTACAGTAGGGGGATACAAGTAAAGCGGGGTGAGAATGAGCTGAGCAAGTATGCATGTTTCTAGTAATCCTTTGTGTGTGTGTGTGTGTGTGTGTGTGTGTGTGTGTGTGTGTGTGTCTGTGAAAGAGAGATCATGTGTGAATCTGAGTGCATGTTTACAAGTAAATAACTAAGCGTGTGTCTGTGGCTGAGTTCATGAGTGTGTGTGTGTGTGTGTGTGTGTGTGTGTGTGTGCGTGCGTGCGTGTCTGTCTGAGTGTGCAAGTGTGAGACACAGAGTGAGTTAGACTTTCCTGTGCACATTTTAGCCTGTCTGTTCACATGTTTGCCACTTTCTGACCAAGTCTGGCTGAGCCTGTGATTTTGTGTGTGTGTGTGTGTGTGTGTCTTTGTGTCAGTGTGTATTTGTGTGAAATGTGTGTTTTTGTGCGTGCATGCCTTTGCTTTCCGAGTGATGGCAGCCCAGACTCCCACTGTTCACCCATCTGTCCCCACCAGTCCCAAAGCGAGATCAGAAAGAACATTGCCTCAAGAGGGGCGTTTGTGTGTGTGTTTGCGTGAATGTGTGTGTATTTTGTAAACCAATCTGTGTGTGTTTAGTGTGCGTGAGTCTGAACTCCTGTTCCCAGGGCAGTGGCTGTCAGTGGAATAACTAGGTAGTGCAGTGCCAGTGAGTGCGTGCCAGATTAGAGTACCCCCTACCAGCAGCCCAAATCAACTGCCTCATCAGGACATGTCACACACACACACACACACACACACACACACACACACACACACACACAGGACACGCCATACTCACACACATGGTAAGCCATGCACACACATCATCAACTGATCTGCTAGCCACAGCGTTATTGTGACCTACCAAGTCTTTTTTCTTTTACTTTTTTGTGAGTGTGTAAGAAGCAAAGACTTTATTTGTTCCGTGATTCTTCATATTTTTAGGGATTTGAATTGAAGGTCAACATCATAAAGCCAAACTTAACATTCCCCAGTAGGCTTATTTTAAGCCCCAGACAGTGTACAAAATGTTCTGTGTCAGTATGTCTGTTAATCCTAGTTTTTGTACCGGGCTAAAACTCAAGGGTGATGCAATTTTGCTATTGGAGGCCTTAACTTTGGGACATCCTTTCCCTTCTTATCAGATTATGCCAACCAACAGCAACATGTAAAGTAATAGCTTAAGGCCCATTTTTTCCCTGGTGTCTATAACTCTTTGTGACATTTAATTGCTTCTATTGTTTTAAATATTTCAGTTTTGAAGAAATCAAGATCATGTATGTTGTAATACTCAATTTGTACCAAAGATGTGTTTGTACCTTATATTACATACTGTGTATGTATGGCTGCACATTGCCTGTCAGAAAACGTTGTTCTCTGTGTTGCTGACCCAGAGAACAACAAAAAGGCATTTGACAGTTTAACTGTTATTTTTCTAAAAGTAGAATCTTTGTACAAGTTGTGATATTTCTAACAGGATTCATCCGTGAAAAAAAAACAGCCAAACAAATTTGGTGTAATACCATGTTCGGCCATAAGAGACCATCTCTCTACAGTGAAAACAGCTGAAACTTCAGCGTCCAATGAATGTCAGGCATCCTCTGCTCAAAGCCTTTAAGTATGGGTGCATGCTGGTGTAAATGTGGTTGCATATTAAAGTCTGTGTTTGTGTGTGTCTGTGCCGGCATTTCCTGACATCACAAGTGTCATAAAAGCTTCCCCATATCAAAGCATCATCTGTTCACCAACTATGTGTGTGCATGTGTGTGAGTTACAAGGCTGTCTTTATCATCTATATGGCAGGACATTCAAGGCTGGAAGACATTTACTTTGATGGAAATGGAGCAGAACCAGAATGTTGTACACCTACACACAGCCAGGCAAATGAACACACAGTGACATGCAAACACTGTGTGAACAACTTTCAAATGTTTCTAAAATAAAAATGTAAACACAGTGATGAAAATGTAATGCAGTTGAATTAGATCTGTAAAGGATTGTTCAATAAAACTCCTTAACTGTTGGAGGATTTGCTGTGTGTGCATGTGTGTGCATGTGTGTGCATGGGTCTGTGTGTGCATGTGTGTGTGTGTGTGTGTCTGTGTGTGTGTATATATAGGTCTGTGTGTGCATGTGTGTGTGTGTGTGTGTGTGTGTGTGTGTGTGTGTGTGTGTGTGTGTATATATAGGTCTGTGTGTGCATGTGTGTGTGTGTGTGTGTGTGTGTGTATTGAAAGTGTATGTGTTATCTGGTAACCATGTAAGCGATGCCATAACAATGATTGTAATCATCATCAGAAAAGCACACGTGCACAGAAATACAACACACACATGCAAACAGACATTCTATAAAACCGGCGCAAACAATGATTTCATAGTGTAGTTGACTGAATTAATTTAAAGTAAATGTAAACACTTTTGTCCTCCAGCTTGAAAAATTCAGAAAGGCAACAAGTATGTCTTTGTTTATTTGATTGTGTGGGTTGCTATGCTACTGAGCCAACATGTTGTTGTTGATGACTTTATCATGTGTCAGTGTGTGTGTGTGTGTGTGATTGATACTCACACATAGTGAAGACACACATTGGTTTTGTTGTTTGTATTGATCTTGTTGTCAAGAGCCCCACAGAGACGTTGAGACACAATCAGATCTTAATCAAGGACATCTTCTACCAGGGTGAGTTCTCCTCCAATAAAACTAAAATGCACACAGCAGAGACACACAGTATGTGTGTAACTGCCTGTGTGTCTGTGTTTCATGTGGTAATGTGAAATTGAATTTAGGCCTGTGATAATACCTCACATGCTAGCTTTAGAGGCCCTGGCACACCAAGCAGACGGCAAAGAACTAGTGGCGACGAAGGCCGCCTGTGGCATCGCCTCAAGTCGCTTCTTGTCTTGGCCAAAAGGTTGCACTAGAACACACCGCAAAGACTACAGCTGACGGCCAACCACCATGTACATTCTGCATATAGGAAGGAAATATTCTGCGTATGGAGAGGAAATAAATCTCCATGCCAGCAGGCAGCGGTAGTCCATTGTTATGATACGAGAAGACCATTTTCACACCGCTGTCGCGCACCACTCGTATTATAGGTACTTCTAATCGAGAATAATGTCTGATAAAAAGTTGAAAATGGAACTGGCGTTGTCAACCCTTGGTCTTTTAGTGGACAAAGAAAATAAGAGGCGGAGGCGAAAGCATGGATACTACAGCTGCATGTTTAAGGGGCTTTTTGTGATTTGTGATAAATGAAACCTCTGAACAGCCAATCAGAGAGATTCCTCTCACCGACGCCGATTCAACCTGTCCAAATGGCCGACTGGGGCTGACTGGTTGCGACAGGGTCTGGACTCCACAAAAACTAGGGCGACGACCGCTCACCAACCGTCCAATTAGGACCGACGGCCAACGGTCTCCTTGGTGTGTCGGACACACTGGCAATCCAATCGTGCTTGAGTACGGCAAGGTACAGATTGCCAGTGTGACCACGCCCTTAAAAGTCAAATATCTACTTAATTCAATCATAAAATGACTTTGCTACTTCATACCATCCGACATTAAGGAAACATGCTATGTTTAGGTGCTGGCTTCTCTAACATCAATGCCGCAGCCAGTATGTCCTCCTTAAAATATTAGATTCCGGTCTGGAATGGTCTGTATTTGTTTTGACCAGAGAAGGCAGGCGGTTCTAAAGCACCCCCACACGGCGGTTTTGGACCTGTTTCTGTGGTTGCCAGTGAAAACCATAAATTGATATAAAACCACATGGGTACATACAATTTTTTTTCAAATAAAGTTGCAGTTCCTTGTTGCAAATGGATGCCTTCCTATTTGTCATCCATCATTTGTCGCTCCTCTCTCCCACCTGCAAGTCGTCTTATCAGTGATACAATCCAGCCCCAGGTGTGTGTGGGTGTTTGGACTCTCACACATTTTTATGATTCATTCTTCATAACTGCCTAATCTAATTTCTGTTACTGTGAGCATGAGTGATTACCTCCTCCACTGCAGGTGTATACAAGTGTGTGAACATGCATATACACAAAAGGTCAGACTACCACAAAAACATCACACACACACACACACACACACACACACACACACACACACACACACACACACACACACACACACACACACACACACACACAAACACACACACACACACAGAGTTTAGATCAAGATTGAGACTAACCAGCCAAGAGGAAACAAGCACAGAGCATATTAAATTTCCAGACACGTTTATAAACGCCATAAGCATGCACACAAGTTCCATGATATGTTTCAACCTGTCCTCAGGTAGATGAGATTTGTCTGTCTAAACCTGTTTAGCAATTTCCTTACTTAGGTCCTAAACCAACCCCTTTGTAAATTTTGTTCCCCTTCAAACCATCATGCATTTTTCCTCAACCAATATCTTTATCTCAATATTTAATATCTTTATCCCTCTCTGACTGCCACAGCGACATGTGTTAAACACATACTGGAGATCTATCTAAATGTAATAGCACCCAGTATTCAACCTCGCCACACAGCCCTCCTGGTAAGAAACCTTTAGTAAATTAGAACTTTTGGGAATGCATATGCCTAGTGTATGCTGAAGCTCTGAGTTACAACATGATGTCAGTTATTAAAAGTCAAAACAATTCAATGTTTTCACCCTAAGAAAACAGACCTCTCATGGACTGTGAACGGGAACCTGGGGATTGTTAGTATAATTCTGTTAAATATAAAATAACAAAAACAAAACTAGAGCAAAGCTTAACTTTTTAAAATACAGATCACAGGGGTTTATAAGATATTAAAAACAAAATTACATCAAATTAAGCAAAATACCAGTCTAGTTGGTGCCAGACCTTTTCTACTGCAAAGCTCAGAGAATAACATTTCTCTTTTGTTTGCAAAAGCGATACAGAAAGATTGCTCTTTTTAAAGTTCACAGTCTATAGCTCAGACTTCAAATGAACATTAACACTATATGACAGGCAATCTGAAAAATTATTGTATCTAAAACTTCGGAAAAAATATTCATCCGCTTCTAGTGAGATCATCCCATCATCAGCATAACAGCAGCAGCTTCAGTTTTGTATTGTTAAAATTAAAACAAATCTGCTTCATAAGATACACGTCAGATAGACAAAAAAGAAGTCTCTGAAATGTATTGAGTTAAGCGACGAGATGAACTTTGATTCAAATCTGCCTCTTGTCATCTTGGCCAAGCAAACATTCTGTCTTAAACTGGCCTAGAATAAACTAATAGATGACTTCAGGATTAGCTATCAATCAGATAAGTGTATGTTTGGTTTCATGGATTAGACAACTCCTAACGTACTGTACACTCAGCAAATAATAATACTTTAAAAATGTAAGATACTTCTTTGATCTTTTCAAAATATTGGCTCAATATGAATGAAGACAATCTTCTTTTGTGATGCTTTCCTCTGCCATTGCCTTAATTTGCCTTTATTTCTATATTTGCACGTTTTATATGAGTCATATCTGGCTATTTATACTAATGTCAACACTCGGATTTAATCTTTGTTTGTTTTGATTTACTTTCATAATTATGTCACTTTGAACAACATATTTGCCCTTTTATAATATTATTGAGCAAATCAGAATAGGTCAGCAGATCTGTGTCTGAACTTGTGTAGCAGGTGACATTTAAAAAATCAGATTAACTGCACTCTTCATATCGCTGCCCTTCACACCTTCCTTTTGTCCGTCATACACAAACAATCAAACACAGCAGTCACAAACACACACGCTGTTTGACCGCTTAAAGTTGAATTAACACACACACACACACACACACACACACACACACACACACACACACACACACACACACACACACACACACACACACACAGTAGTTGTAGTTAAGTAGTAAGGTTAATTGGAAAGGTCAAAACTTTTTCTAGTACCCTGCTGGCTAGAAGCATTTGTGTCCACTCCTTTTAATATCTATTGTCTTTTTATGGAAACGATCACCCAATTAAAACACTGTGCTAAGAGAAGGGCTGTCAATCAAAACCAATCTGACCTAACAACAAAGTCAAAATCAAGTCTGCTGTGTAAAACAAGCCTAATTAACTCCGACTCTCATGTTTATTCTCTTATTTCTCTATCTCTCTATTTGATCTGTTCTTCATCTGTGTGAGTGTTTGTGGCAAATTATTGGTGAAAGTATCAACGGGAGGACAACAAAGGGAAGAGGTAGAGAGAAAGAGAGTAAATGAGTGAATAACTCTTTTTTATTATGGGGTAGATTACTTAATTTTCATGAGAATATTTCATTCAAAAAAAAAATAGACATACGATTAAAGGATTTCTAAGCTGGCAGAAGGACACAAAAATAAAAAAAATAAAAAGATTTAAAAAAAGAGCAAAACAGAGATTCACTGCTGTCATTCCGTACTGGCCTCTCACACATCGCTGTGCCGTGCATCATTATCTCTGCCCCAACTTTAACCTCGCGACCCTCGCTTGGCCCCAAGGCTCCACAGCACAACTGTGCACAGCATGTGTTTGTTTGTGTGTGTGTGTTTGCGTGCAATGTTCGCTCAACGAAGAGGCAGTGTACGGGAGAGATAATCAGCTTACATTAGACCAGATAGTGGATTGGCTCAGCAGTCTACCATGCACATAACAACATACGGACGACCTGAAAGTCAGCAAGCCGAATGAGCAGACTGGCTGTGGCCTCTACAAACAAAAATGAAGACAGAATATTCACTTTGAATCCATTCATACTGGGTGTTTAAGCCATGATCCATAATGATTTGCCTATTGCTGATATTGGATTTTCTCTAATGGCCTTGAGTAAAAAGTAAAGTATACGATTGAAAGAAATATTTAATAAAAATATATATTTAGTCCACAGAACCCTCTAAAAGATTGTCCATTAGTGCTATACACTGGGCATCTTAAGATGAGGCTTTGAAGGTGTCTTAAAATGTTTATGTGGCATTCATGGCATGCTAATTAGTCTGTAAGTGTTTCCCACAAACTTGACTTAGCCTGTGTTGGCTGCTCGATTACAGACACCTGCTATTTGATTACCAACACTTTAGAGCTGATGTAAGTGAAGCACAATAGGAATCTTCACCACCTATTTGTGGGTGTGTGCACCATATGCCACTTAATGCAAAAAGACACACACACACACACACACACACACACACACACACACACACACACACACACACACACACACACACACACACACACACACACACACACACACACAATTTTACTTTCTCTGACATTGCACTTATAAGTTAAAATGAAGTAAAACAACGAGCTATTATATTGAAGCTCTGACTAAGTTAGCAGCCTGAGATCAGGTGATTCCGTTGTTTCGGTATATTCTGTCATTCCCACATTTAGCTAGGAGCAGCCCCCAGAGAACATGCCTGAATCGGTTGAATTCAGCCGAGATACAGAACATGTGTAGGCGAGGAGAGAAAAAAAGCCATAAACGACAGCACAGCAATGAAGAGAAGAGGACGTGCTGTATGAATCTGTTGCATTCTCTTCTATTATGAGCACGTGTTTCATTTCTGCATCTGTGATGTTTAATGTTGATGGGAGTATTGAAACAAACTTTTCAGATTTAGAGTACAGTCAATCAGTTTGCCAATTATCCAGACGTACAAAACACTGCAAAGGCAAACAATCTGTTTAAAAATTGGTTAAAGTTGAAATAGACATTTAACAAAACAAAACAATAAACCAGAAGAACATTCAGTTTTATATTATTATAATTAACCAATGAAAACAATCAAGGGACAGGGGACATGTTAACTACCAATCAGATGTCTCGGTATGTAAATGGAGTGAAATATAGGATCAAACCTCTTGGAAAGAGTGTTGCTAATAGACTAAAATAGAAATAATATGTGAACATGGAACTACCCCTTTCTGCCTTTCTAACCTTGAAAGGGTTATTTTTGTTAACCTCACACCTCCTCAAATCCTGGCACTGAACAAAGTGTCTCCCCCCTGGTGTATCATTTCTGAACATGTATCCAAACTTGTATTAGGGTCTCGTTGTTTTTTCCCCACTAAATATAAGCAAGATAGACATTTTCACTTGTTGTCTAGATAAAGTCAGCAATCTGATGTTTCTCAAACACTGTTTTAAAAATACATTTTCCTCCCAAATTAAATGCTAACACCAGGTTGTGTGTGAGTTTGTTGTTAAGCAAAACATTTCCAGCCCCTCCTGAACACCTAGTGGAAAACAGTCTTGTTTCATGGAAATCAATCTGCAACACTCTACAGTCTACACTCTATTTACATCTATCCATTTGGCATTTTCTTTTCTAGGTATTGGATGATGAAAGTAGTTGAGGATGACAGTAAAATATATAATTAAGCAACGAGGTTGGTGCCAGATATACATACATACACATATAAAAGAACAGGATACATATGACTCCTCTAAGAGTGTGTTTGTGTGTTTTTATGTTAACAGCATGACTCACAGGATAATTGCCCACATGAAGCCTGGCATTAGAGATCATTTCACACCAGAGACGGGAAGCACAGACAAACATAAAAATCTCACCTCTCTTCCAGCTGTTGGAGGTTTTTTCTCAGCTCGTCTACATTTTTATTGGCCTTTTGAAGTGCGTCACTCTGAACTTTCTCTCTCTCCTCGGCCCTCCCCTCCAGCTCTCTCTGCTTCCTCAGTCTCTCAGCCTCTGAGTCTCCCAGCTCTCTTCTCAAGTGTCTCTCGTTTTCTTGACTGCTTTTCTGGAACTCCTCTTCCATCTCTCTCCTATTCATCTCAAACTCCTCTCTCAAAGCGGTCTCCATGTCTTTCATCCTCTCTTCTAGCTCTCTTCTGATGCTTTTCTCTTTCACCTCTACCTGTTTCCTCCCCTCCAGGTGAAATGCCCTCTCCCATTCCAACCTGCTCAGCTCCAGTGCCTCTTGCTGGGCCTTCTCTCTCTTGGCTTTCTCTCTCAATCCCTGGAGCTCAGCCTTAAACTGAGCCACTTGGGTCTGGAGCTGATGGAACTCGTGGAAAATGAGGTAGCTTATGCCACAGTAAGAACACACCGTCTCACTGTGCTCCATCTGTGGAATAAAAACAAACAACAAGTTGGATATGATAATAACAGTAATTTAGATGTAATAACAGAATGGTGAGGGACTTGAGCTTGTATAGCGCTTTTCTAGTCTTCTGACTACTCAAACTCTTCTACACCGCAGGTCACACTAACTCATTCGCACACTGGTGGAAGAGGCTGCTACGTCCAAAATGAATGTCCACAAGCCATCAGTATGCTAATCTCATTCATACACATTCACACACCATTGACAAAGTAGCGGGAGCAACTTGGGGATACGTGTCTTTCCCAAGGACACATCAATATCTATCTGCAGGAGCTGGGGCTCAAACCCTCGATTTGCCGTTTGAGAAATGACCGACTCTGCCACAGAGCACAGCCACCTCTATTAGAAGTACAACAACTTCTTAAGTTTCTTTTAACAGGCGTCTTCAGGCTTCATCATTCTTGTGACACACTTCATACACACTTTGTCATTAAGAACAACTCTTGACTCCTGAAAACGTATAGAGTATAGAGCTAAAAAATATTAATATTAGTGCTGTCAAACAATAAAATATTGAATTTGCGATTATTTGCAGGTTTAACCACAGGTTTGAAATTCCTTGTTTTTTTGGGTGTATTTTTTTATTTTTTTTTATGCTTTTATTTTGTGTTTTTGTACCGTCTTAAGCTGAGGGTAGTTTACTTCCTTTCTGGATACAAAATAGCTTTTATCTTATAAGTTAATAAGGAATGTGTTAATTCAACATTAACCACAGGATTAAAAAAATGTTTTTACAGATGGAAAAATAAATAAAACCAGTTTAAGATGATGGTAACAAAGAGAAATGTTTGATATCACAAGGTGGATATTGCTTTCGACTTTTCAACTGAGTGGTCTCATGTTTTCTAAAGTGAAATGAGCCTTTCAAAGGTGCAGAGGTGTCGTTCTTTTCCATCAGTGTGCCTGCAGGGAGACGCTGCAGTGTTACAGCACTAATTAGTATGTAATGTATCAATTAATTGAATGTATAAAAAGTTATATCAGCTAATAAAATGTAGAATGAGTAATCTGTGGCCTTTACAACTAGGTGTTTCAAAGTTGTCTATATAAACATTTTCAATGACAACACCCAATTATCCATCAAAATCATCTGTTGCAACCGCTGGTGTCAAAGGCATCTATTTATCTGTCTGCACTTCAAAGCAGAGAATACAGATGCTCTAATCCCTCCTTCAGATATTGTTTTTACTGTTGTCTGTCAGTAATAACAACTCCTGAAATTCCCTCTTTGTTGTCAATTCTTTCAGGGTTTATGAGGGATAAGATCACATCTGCTAAGCTTTCATCTTCATGATGATGTGTGGCAGGGAGGCAACTGGCATGTGGATGACAAGCTGACGGCTCCCATGTCAGCAAGCTGCAAATCGACTGCTTCATGATGTAAACAAGGTGAAAGAGGCTTGCACACAAAAATGACATACATGGGAGGACACCAGGGAAGGGTAATAACTACTGTCATGACACAGGATATGAGGTTGCCATGATAGATTTATTGACACAGACGCCTTTAGGTGTGACCAAAATGTCAAGGAAAATAATAAATATATAAATATAATAATAATAAATAACCTGAATTTTAAGTATTGAGTCTTATATTTTTGTCTTCTCTGGTAATACATACCAACAAAAAGAAATAGCCTAAACATGAAGCAACAGCAAGGGCGGGGGGGGGGGGGGGGGGTACATCACATGATTGGCAACAACTGCTTGAAATCTTGAAAGACAGTAAATTGGGTCAAACTAATGATGACTGTCTTTTTCTTATCTCTTCCACTTCTTCTCTTTTTCCTTCTTCTTTCAAGAGAGGAACAAGTCAATAAGCATGGCAGGAGGGTAGTCAAGACAGACAGACAAAACACAGAGCAACTCTTGAAAGTGCTGTTGACCTGACAAATGATTGAGGGAAGTCAAGGAAAAAGCTTTCTCTCTCTCTCTCTCTCTCTCTCTTCCCCTTAGGCACGCCATCGGCTGCATGGAGCTTCCCTCACCTATCACAGTGCCGTCTTGCTCTGTGTTAGCATCTTGTCTATCCATGTCAGGTCAAGGTGCAGTATGTGTCTGCCTCCTGTCTTCAGGACAGTGGGAGTCTGTCTTCTTGCAGCCATGACAGACAGAAAGACAGACAGCAGAAGGCTTCTAGAAGAACACTGCACTCAACACCAAGTGCTGAGGTACAGGAGGAGAAGGCAGTTAAACCTCAGAACCTGTGTGTTTAAACTATCAAATCACAAAAAGACTAAAGACCCCATAGAACACCCAGAGCAAAGGAGCCCACAGAGCATCACAAGTGTCTTTGCTTTATAAGGTTTTCACCCATATGTGTATTCTGTCGACCATGTGGCAGGCTTATTGGTGTCACTTTGCAGGTAATGGTTCGACATGTTCAACGCCTTCGTTTTGCATGATCACATTTGATTGGAACTATAAGCGCTAAAAACAAGGTGAAGCTGAGGCTGATAGGAGTTTTATCAATTTTTTTAATGGATATTTTGTCTAAAAGAGTAAACCTCCTATTTGACTTGACCTTTACCCAATGAAACAGAGAAGCTGTCTGTGGCTCAGTGGTAGAGTTGGTCATCTCTTTATCAAAAGAAGGGGGTTCAAACCCTTAGCTCCTGCAGGGACGTAATTCAAGAGCATCTATTATTCATTGTCTGTGGATGAAAATCTCTGTACAAAAGTTTATATCCTTTGAAAATTTAGATTTATTTCTCACATCAGAGCTTTGCAACCCTTTTTGCACTTCCAAGCAATCAGATCCAAATTTATGCATGGAGTGACACAGGGCATTTGATTCTAAATTCTGTATGGTGGTAATAAAGTGTTATATCAGGTTACCAGGAAAGATGTAGTCATTGCTTTATCCTCAAACGATGCTGTCAAGTCATGGTAAAGAACTTCACAGGACAAAGTACCTAAATGAGAAGCTGGTACAGTAGATGCAGGGATTCTGTTCAGCTGCTTTGGTGCACTTTTGTTGCTGTCTGACATCATCATTGTGTGGGACATCGTCATTGTGTGGGCTGTGCCTGTAGGACAAATGACTCTTATTTAAATTAGTCTATACTGAGATGAATGTGTGTACATATATTTGCATATCAAATATCCTCTAAATATGGCTTGGATCCAGTTTTCAAAAGTCGTGAGGCTTTTTCACAAACAGAAACTTCTTGAATAAAAAACAAAAACTAGTTTAGAGATCTTGACTTCTTGACTAAACTGATACAATAAATAAAAGAGGGCTGAAATAGAGCCGGTGATGTGTGTGTACATATGGGGAAAAGCACTAAAACATTTTTTTAAATACAAATTGAAATGCTGCCCTCCATTTCATGGAAAGCCCAGAATTGTTACAAAAGCTCTCAACTAAGTTATGCTCCTTGTAACGTTCTACTAGACAGATGAATTTCAGGAATGTTCTATCTATCTATGGCAACGTCATGCCATAAGCGAACACGCCCAATGGAAAAACAATGCAGGGGTTCCCTGTACTGAACAGCAAAACACATAAAGTTATTATCATTGATGTGGTTGCTTGTAGAGAAATAGAACTGGACAGAGAGGATAGAAAGTGAGATGAGGAAACATATTAGTGTGGGTTGAGAAAAAGCTCTACAACAAAACAATGTATTACATTGTGTTGCCACAAAATGCACTCAGGAGAGTATTGGGTATTATCTATTTGCAGTACAAATGTGCTTGAGTGTGTGAGGGTGGAAGGCCAAGAGAGAATGAGAGAGAGAGAGAAAGAGAGTAAGTGCGTGCAAGTGTGAGCAATATTTTGGACTGGGGCTCAGGGGGTTTTAGTGTTTATTGTGCAGATGTCCTCATGGTTCCTGGAGGCATAGATACAGCAAAAATACTAAGTGTGTGTGTGTGTCTGTCTGTGTGCGCTTGGTGTGGGTCTGAGTGTGTGTGCGACTCTCTTTGTGAGATTTTTTTTTTTTTCTTTACAAAAATGCTTTCGTCTGGCTCAGGAGTTCTGCAAGTGATGTTTTCATGAAGACACACAACCAGTATGCATCCAAACACTATAAAGAGACCAGAGGTTGAATGCTGTAACTCCAGTTTGGCACTGGCACACACACTCACGAATAAAGACGGCACACTAACACACACACGCACGCACACACACACACACACACACACACACACACACACACACACACACACACACACACACACACACACACACACACACACACACACAGACGCACACTTCGAACAGATAGACAATCATTTTGCACACAGAGGCAGATGAAAGGAAGGGAGAAAAAAAAAAAAAACAGCCAAAGACTCAATGACTCACAAACACATGAACCTTAAATCCCACAGTTAAAAGCACAAACAAGTATATATTACAAACAACAGAAAGAGACGTCGACTAACACACACGGGTAAATCTACTCACATACGGATCCACAGAAATACAGGAAACTCATACAATGGCTAACTCGCTGCGAACTCACACACACATATACACACACCCTGAGGGTGAATGTCTGCACCACCAGTGGGCTGTGTGTTCCCGTGACTGAGTTGGGCCCCAAGGGGAGACCTCTTGCCCTGGGCACTGACACGTTCACTTAGCACTCAAACCACAAAACTAACCCTACACACACACACACACACACACACACACACACACACACACACACAGTACCCTATACCAGCAGCCCAAATCAACTGCCCACACACACACACACACACACACACACACACACAATTGAATGAAACCTACGAGTACTGAAAAAAGAGAATGAATGAGAGGAGGGAGTAAAACATCTTAAACCAGCAACCAGTTGATGCTCCTCTTCAGCACACCTAAACTTCTTCCCTTCTTGTGCACACATTTATATGGCTCCTCTTAGATCATTCTTCTCTATCTCTCTCATTTAAAATATTAAATTGCATTTTGCATACATGTTCTGATTCTACTCTATTATACATAGAGTACATAAATATCTGTTACAAAACATTTCATTATTAAGTAAGCATATGTAATAATGCAAAACAGGCATAATGCCTCAGGGTACATTAGTACTACCTGTGTGTGTTCCTTAGGGTCAATAACCACATAGTGGCCACCTCTTGGTGTCTACACCTAACAGGTAAGGCTGCGCTCTGTGTGACTGAATGTCTGTATTTTTTGACTAGCACTAGGGCCCCCTCCACAGCCCATGTTATCACCACAATGCCTCGATGCTGCATCAATTAAACATGGGGCTATTACCTCTTGCCTGATGTGAAACATTTAGGAGGGGTGGAGTGATGCAGGGGGTGTGAGTGGAGGCGACAGGGTGGGGGCATTCTGTGGTTGGTTGGTGTCTTGCCAGGATAAGAAACATAATTAATTTACACGATGCCTTTTTAACTCCCTGACTGTCTGCGTGTGTGTCTGTGTGCAAATGTCTGCAGTCATTGTCTCATGTGCAGGGGATGTTCCGCAATGCAGACAAGACACATAAAAAGATCTAGTTATTCCCAGAATGATAACCTCTCTTCTGCTACATTTAAGTCCACCTCTTCACTCCTGGTTTGTCGTGTCTTAATCTTTAAAATTCCCTTCCCTTTGTCCTTTTCCCTCTTTCCTTCCTCTCCTCCTTGTCTTCCTGTTCCACTCCCTTGTCCACCTCTGCTTTCTCAGCTACAGCTGCCGTGATCCATCTGGCTCATCAAAACACCAGAATAAGGTCACTGTCACGAACATGGATTGTTCATGTTACACACACACACACACGCACGCACGCACGCACGCACGCACGCACCACAGACTACCTTCCGTGTCGATTTGCCCACTCAGTCATGCATTCCATGACAAAAACTAACCAAACAGGCATGCAGTCACTTGATGCACACAGTCACACACACACACGCACAAACACACACACAAACACACACACGCACACACAGTAGTATGTACCTGTAAACATTCAAGGCCACCCACTGCATAAAATCATCTTTCACTCAAAATCACCTACAAATCAATGCTGCAACAGGCTTTAGGGTCAGAACAATTCAAGAGAAGTAAGGAGAGCTATATCATGAGTGTATAAGTTTAGATAACTAATGCAGGCCCTCACTGGGGAAAAGGCTAGAGTTGTGTGATATTGGTCTTTAAGCAGATTAAACGTTTTCACTTGGCTGCAACTAACACCCTTCCTCTTTGTCTCTATTAGTTACTATTTCTAAAAAATAATAATAAACTTTTGGAACTGAACAGTCAAAAGATCAATCAATATCAGCCAAACATTATTAGATAGATAGTATAATTCCAGCGCTCTAATAAAAGACAGAGAACACACAGGTCGACAAAGCAGGAAAACAGAGAGTGTATAAACACTACAGATTTTCACCAACAGTCTAATCATTTTATTTATCAGCTGATAAACTCAAATACCCTTTTACAATTTTTGAAAGAAGACATCTAGTACACTCAAACCCACTCGAACAGAGAAACGGTTATTGAAATCTGTTTAGAGATGTTGTGGAGGGGTACAAGGCACTTAGGTATTTTTTGGGTGCCTGGGCGATTAGAGGCATTAGGATTAGGTTTAATCAAGTGATATGATGATGGGTGGCGGATTTCCAGAGGAAAAAAACAAAGGCAGAGGCAGGGTGCTGCCTCGCATTATACCTGAATCCTTCTAAACTCTTTTTCTCTCTCTCTCTCTCTCTCTCTCTCTCTATCGCAATCTCAATCTCCCAATTGCTTTCTCCTTTCTATCTGCTTAGCTGGCAATCCATCGTGCTCCTCTATCTGCTGGTCTGTGAAATCACAGACACGATAGATCACGCAAGCATTTAAGAAGGGATCAAGTAGTTACGTTTTTTTTTCACCTAATTTTACACAATTATTTTCCCTTTTGGACTGAAAAAGTGCATGAGGGGTTAGGGTTGTGTGTGTGTGTGTGTGTGTGTGTGTGTGTGTGTGTGTGTCCTTTTGAAATTATTTCACAGCTGCGCTCATGTCTTTGCGTGTCAGAACCAGAATGTTTTTATGAGCTTTTATCACTTTGTGTATGTGTGTGTGTGTGTGTGTGTGTGTGTGTGTGTGTGTGTGTGTGTGTGTGTGTGTGTGTGTGTGTGTGTGTGTGTGTGAGAGAGCACTTTTGGTTTTATTTTTGGTTTTTTTCTTCCGGTGTGTGTGTGATTATGCCTGGATGCATGTGCACACATAGTTGTGTATTTATGTGTGTGCATGTGTTTGTGTGAGTGATCGAGACAGTGCTTCGTGACTGTGGCTTTGTTGATTTTTGCGACGATAAAGACCCCCTGTGGTGCTCAGTGTAGCGAGAGCCAACACTGAGATTCCACTCATCTGGACCCCATGGCGCACCACACATCACATGATAAGTGTGTGTGTGTGTGTGTGTGTGTGTGTGTGTGTGTATTTAAGAGCTAGTACACGAGTGAAAAACGTGGGCATGTTTGTGATTATGTGTGCGTACGTGTAAGTTACAGGACAACTGCCCTGTGTGCGTGTCTTTGTGAATGAATATGTTTTTATGTCTGTTTATCTGGGTATGTCTGCGTGTGTGAACCTGGGTGTGTGCAAAGGAGACGGGGGGGGGGGGGGGGGGGGGGGAGGGGGTAGGCTAGTAGTGGTCACAGGGGGATAGAGGGAAGTGCAGGGGGGAGGGCAGTGGCGTGTGAGTAGAAGAGAGAACGGAGGGGGGTAGACAGATCAGGGGCATACTGTACTGTGGAGTGGATGAATCAACGAGTGTGAGATGGCCAGTGTCTGGTCTGCGTGTCCGCATGAGGGAGTAGCACAGTGCAGTCCACAGTCAATCACTCACACACATAAACTCAGATTTGGTGCAATGGATCACAAATCTTACGGTTTGGATCGGGTCACAGATTTTTGGCACGGATCAGATTTGTAAAAGAAAAAAGGAAGAGACATTTCTGATGTCACTTTTCTATTCAGCTAGCCATGAGTCAGAAAGTGCATTTATAACAGACTCAATCTCAATGATCCATCAATCTAAATATAATAATGTAGCCTATCATATCCTCTATCTTCTTCACTGCATACTCATTGCCACAATTCCAATAATAAATACAAGCAATTAGATTTGCCTAAACCCCCTTTGTATTTAGAAAGTGTTCATGATATTCAGGATAAACACAGATGATAAGCAGTGGGATTAAAAGAGAAAAGTCTATTCAAACAATTCATACAGACTGAAATATCAGCGCTTTGAGTTCAGTTTCTGCATGTAAGACTAAGTAGACTTCCTATTTGTTCAGCAGATCTCCATTGAGCCTACACGCACTTCCTAAATGTTGCCTTCTGTTCACAGTAACCCTGCACAGGGATTTACACCATGGTGATATATTTTCTATCGATCCACGGATCACGTGCGTCCTGAAACTGCTGGGGGGTGATCCAAACAGATAACAGATCTGCTGTGATCTGTTTAACCACTCGTGTAAACAGTCTGCATATAATGAAATAAACAGCAAAAGAAAGTCATGAAAGAGTCAGCCAAGAAGACAAAGTGCAGGAAGAAAGGTTTTAACCATACGGTTAAGAAAAGGTTCCATAACAAAGAGAGGGCTTGGTGGGGGGCTTGATCAGGTATTGTATGTTTATTGCTGACCAGCAGTCCTGCTGTTTGCATATATTCTAGCCCCTTGCCTTCTGTTTCCCATCTGCATGGCCGCCTACCTTAGTTGCTCCTTTGCGTGGAAACCAGGAAAGGGCAGTGGCAGGGAAAGAATCACCTATGGCTGTCTCTACCAGCACTTGGCCACGCATCACATCACATCCAACACAAGGAGAGGCACGGCACGGCACGGCACGGCACGGCACGGCACGGCAAGGGCTGGTACTACAACAAACAACTAGCCCTAGGAGCAGGCAGAAGACTGTCTGTATCCATTTTGTTCTGCCTTTCTATTGATGTGTATGTGTTTTTGTGTATGTGTATGTATGGGGGCCAACCAAACAGTCTTATAGTATTTTTTTTCCAAAGCAGATGGGTGCAAGTCTTTAAAGTTACTTAAGATTGTGGTACCACAAAAAAGTACATGTCTTCTGTAAAATAATATCTACATTGTATTTTCTGCCTTCATTTATCCACTATCAGCCTAGACGTAACTTTTATAGTGCAGAGAGGGTCGTAATATATCCTCATTTGTTAACTTGATAACGTCAATGCTATATACTTTATGATATACCACCACAAAAAGAGACAGACTGTATTATGCATTATTTACTCTCTTTCTGTGTTCATCAGGACCCAGGTTTTGAAAGACAGACAGACAGAGCGTAGACATAAAAGGTGAAAGCAGGACAGCAGGTCAACCAGTGTAAAGAGAAGCATGAGAGAGAAGGGGGAGTATAGTCTGTTACATTAATGAGAGTTAGCAGACAACACATGTGCTTCCGTTAGCCCCACTAGACCACGCATCACAACACAAGGCTCGGCACGACATGGCACAGCACATAAGCCAGGAGAGGCCATGGGAGGTAACACCGGCTGAAATGTGTTTGCATGTCTGCCTTCCTGTCAGCCTGGTGATGTTTTATATCTTGTATAACTGTTCTATATCTTTTATTACTGAACAGTCAGTGAACCCAGACCTTCTAAACATTTATCCAGCTTTTGACTTCTTTGTTCGTAGTTCAAACCAGGTGGAATGACATTCTGTCTGACTGGATGACAGCCGGCGAAGCGAAGGATAACGCGACCTCATTTAACCTTCTTGAGCAAGAGAAAACAAGTGCTGTCGCCTGCAGTGTTTAACTTCGTGCCGAATCTGAGTGCATTATGCAAAGAAGCTTCAAACACCTAAAACGGGGAAGAACTAATTCAAACTGACTGTACACGTAAGTGAAGCTTTATTGCACTTAGAGCTACCTTTGGAGGAAGGCAGAGTGTTCAAAAGTTAATTGATTGTTTACAAAAAAAATCTTGTCCTCTTGCAGTGATTAGTTTGTATAAGTGGTAAATTGAATCTCTCCATGTTGTACTGTATGTTTTTCCCCTCAAATTTGACCTGAGTTAATGAGCTGTAGGTAGACCTTTAACGTCAGATAAAAAAAGTGCCAGGACTGGCTGTTTTCAGCTTTGAATATACCTAAATGCTAAAGGAGTAACTGTGATAGTAAGAACGTTTTCACGATAATCAATGGAGGAAATATTGGCAGTAGCTTTGGTGCAGCAGTTGAGCAGTCTGCAGGGACTCAGGTTGGGACCAGAGGGTCGCTGGCTCAAGTCCTAGTGCGGACCAAAGTATTGAGTTGGTCTGGTACTTGAAGAGGTGCCAGTGCACTTCACTGGTACTGCCAAGGGGCCCTGGAGCAAGGCACCGAACCTCCAACAGCTCTGGCACGCTCCCTGTGTAGCAGTGTGTAGCAGCCAGACTCTGACATCTCTCCACTAATGCGTGTCCACAGGTTCTGTTTGGGCATGTGTGTATTTTGGGCCTATATTTTTGAGAAGCATGTCCCTCAGTAACAGAGTGTAAAAAACAGAATTTTATGATTAATAGAGTATGTTAAAATAAATCTTATAAATACCTCGTGACATTATGGATGTAGAAAAGGCATGTCACGGTAACCCGCAAAAATGAATAAAACTGATATTAACAATCCACCATCAAAACTTCACCCACATCATATTTAGACAGAAACAATGGAAACTACACAGGTACCTAAACTGAATGTAACATTTCCCTTTTTGAAACATTTAGCTTTTCAGCCAAATGAAAAAGAAGAACCAGTTACTTTAGATGCAATTTTGTTAAAAATGATTCCTGTGAAACAAGGAAAAAACAGTGAATCTGAGGTCTAACCTTGCAAATAGTATCTGGCTCGCCAGAGGTCTTTTGATTGTGACTTTTATTTATTTTATTATTGTCTCGACAACAACGCCATGACAATCATCATGCAAGCAGGGCTGCAGCACCTGATGCTGAAGCACCTTCACCCTGTTACCTACCAAAAAAAAAAAAAGCGCAACACAGTGGGTACTGATTTGCAAACAGTGTTTCATTTTTTTTCTTTCTTACATCACAACAAAACTCCTGTTTAAAGTTTCCCTGCAACTCTGACTCATCAAAACCAAGAGACTTACAATCACATCAGCATCAGAGAGAGAGAAGCTGGCTATCATGGGTCTTTATAACAAGCCTCCCACTTGAGGCTAACTTGTTGTGATATGTGATACTGTTGTCAACGGAGTCACAAGAGGACGTGATTCTGGTGATAACTGTTGCTGCCATGATGGTGTTTCGTTTCAGCAGCAGGCGCTGTCTGCCGTCTGACAGTTGCTGACCCCTTAATCACAAAAAAAATGTACGAAACAAATCAAAAGGGGTTATTCGATTACACCGCATACCAAGCAATTGAGCCATCCTGAATCACTTAAGGGGGGAATTTCCTCACATCGACAGCCCTAAACCGCAATTTCCACATAGTCCGTACGTGCTGCGTTCCGTCAGTCTCTAGTCAATGCTGCTGTTTCCACAGCACGCCCCGCGGTTTTTGTCAATGGAGCGTGCAGCAGCGACACTCCACTCTGCTCTGTTCCAAATACACAAGCACTCATCATGCTGAACAGAGTAGATCAAGCCAGACAGAAAGTCAGACAAGGGAACA
>NC_089205.1:10199807-10202307 GCF_963930695.1 Labrus bergylta | reverse complement strand
ACGCCGTTTTCATTATTCAGCCATCGCCAGGGGCTGTCACCATTTCCTCCATTACAAAAACAATTTATAAAACTATAATCTTTGATTAATCATCAAACACGAAACCTGCTGTGACATCACCGGGTCAGTTTGAGGATTTCTTCTCTAGTCTCTAGTCCAGTCAAAAGAAACGCCTTCTGGCGCGTGTGTTGATTTAAAGCAGAGATTAAACCAGATTATACAATTTACTGAACCACGACCTGACATGTGTGTACCTGCAGGGCGAGGCACGTCAATCTGCACACGCTGCAGCACGTTACGTGAACTGCTATGAGCGGAAAAGAGCGCCCAAGAGCTCCAAACCACCGCCGAGCATCTGACACACACACACACACCATCTCCCCTTCCCCTCACCCTGATAGCGTTCCTGGAGGAGTTTTTGTCGTCCACGTTGACGGTGAGGGAGAAGAAGACGGCGGTGCTGTACACGCCCTGCGTCCTGTACAGCAGCTCATTGAAGTCTGGCCTCTGGGGGGTGCCCTCTGTCTCCCACCCGGCAGCACCAGGAGGAGCCCCTACGAGGTCCCACCCCCCACAGCTGTCTATCACCTCCGTCATGGGGTTGGAGCCCAGTTCATCGATCTCCTTGATGTTGACGCACGAGCGATAGAACTCCTTGACCTTGCGTTCGGCTGAGTCAGGCCCACGCCTCCTTACGGGCTCCAGCAGGAGGCGCTGTAGCTTCTCCTCATTGTGTTCTCCTATGGCTGTGATGATGCCGTAGCTGAGCTTGTCCTCGGGGATCCCGTGGCGCCTCAGCCAGCCACCGCAGGCAAAGGAGTAGAAGTCCTCACAGGGCTGGATGGTCGGGTCAATGTTGGCCTGAACGAATCGAGCGGCCCGCAGCAGGGAGCGTTTGCGTTGACAGTCCTGTCGGCACTGCGGGTCCTGCTGGTCCAGAGAAATGTACTTGAGTGCCAGCATGCTTCCCAAGATGACGCACATGCCCGCTGCAAAGACCAGCGCAGAGAGGAGGCAGATCTCCCTCCGGCTCCATCGGGGAAGTCCTCCGCTGCTGGTGCTGCTCAGGTCTTTGTTACGACCGTTAGACAAGGTCCCGCCTCGGGCGCGCCCCACGTGACGGTCAAGGCTGCCCCCTAGGTGAAGGGTCATGCCATTGCTGAGGATGTCACTGCTATAGCGACCGCCGTATTTCACCTCCTGGAACTCATCGTAGTGAGCAGTGAGAGAGTACGTCTTCTCCATGGCACTGAACGGTCGCTGGGTGAGGAGCAGCAGAATCACGTGTTTCTATTTCAGTAAATCATGACTGCTCCCGCTGAGACAAAACAAACGACAAAACACTGAAGCGATGTCAGAATGCTGCCGGCCCTCTTCAGCCAAAGTGTCCTTTATTCTCTTTACATCAAAACCCGGCAAAGCTAAGGGGTCCCATGGCGCAGGAGGGATCTCACGGGTCCTGCTCTCATCCTCTTTCTCTCCGCTCTCTTTCCATTTGCTCTCCTCGCCTCGCTCCCTCCAACCGGTTACAGGTCACCTGTCGATAAAAATAGAAAGGAGATAGGGAGGGCTGTAAGTCGAGAGAGAGAGAGAGATAGGAAATTGAATCCATGATTACAAACAGCAGAGACTGACAAAAAAGGGGGTCTGTTTTGGCAAACCCCCCCCCCCACACACACACACACACACACACTTTGTCTGGATGAGTTGTTTGTCAACTGAAGCTGTCGGATTGATCGGCGAGCGGCATCCCTCAGGGTGACGATGTCCCTGGGCGCCTTGTGGCTTTAGACGGATCAATGCAGACAGAAAGAGAGAGGAGAGAATCACCTGGGAGAGCAGAGGGATCGTAATGACTATAACTTAGCTCGTGTCAGACTGAACTGATGTTAAACTTTGTGTTCCTGCAGAAGGATGTGCAGGATTTAAGACACAGCAGCAGCAGCAGCAGCACAGAGGGCATCAGCTGATCCTCTCGGAGATGTTGGAAGGAATAAGACGCCGTCACATCACCAGCAGAAAGTATAAATCATATCTTCATGCACCTGAAATTGTTTTCAGTACAAACTTCACCGTATTCACACAGCGGGCATGTTTCTGTTCAGACTCAGACGCAGGATGATCAAAATGACGCACTCTTCCAGGTTTGAAATAAAAGGGTTATGACAAGGAGCCGTGTCTCTAAACGTCCGGTTTGTCTCTTTATTTTGGCGCCCCCTTTAATTCAAACGTGTCATTTCAACCTCATTTGGATCTTTTAATTTTCTCTAGTCTTGACTTTAGCATCATATATGATCTGACTAAGATCCAGAATCAAATACTAAATACTCCTCCTTCACCCTCACACCGCGTCCTGAACCGGACCCTGGCCTGCTGTCCAAACCACACACCACCTATAGAGACACGGCCTTCAGCCCCGCCCCCCCACTTGAACTACATCCCGTCAGATATTCACAATGCTCCATCTCTCGTTCAAAAAACTCCTCAAACATCATCAGTT
>NC_089205.1:10169807-10194807 GCF_963930695.1 Labrus bergylta | reverse complement strand
CCTCCAGTTCCCAAACCAAGTCACTGCAAACTGAGCTACTACTGCCCTCATTAAGGGCGATGAACTTCAACCTTTTGGACACACTACACACATAAGCACACGCACGCACGCATGCACGCAGGCATGCAGGCACGCACGCACGCACGCACACACACACACACACACACACACACACACACACACACACACACACACACACACACACACGTCCCTTTAATTTTAGATTTCCTAACTTCCTGTATAAAGATCAGATTAATGTCTCTGTTTTTATTGAATTGCAGTAAAATCATTATTTTAGTTTGTTAGAGACCCAGCTGGTTTCTCTCTGCTCATGGTTTTTATTTTAACTTGAATAAAGACATTTTAAGTGTTTAGATCTCTGCTAAAGTAAAACTATGTGTATATAAAAAGAGTAAAGTTATATTAAATAATATTCAGAATAAAGTAATTAATTAATTGGATTCATTAGAGGGCAGAACAGAGCTTCACTATCGGTGCATAGAGCCAATTAAATGATGACTACAGCTTTACAGCAGAGGTCAGAGGTCAAGTAGAGAGACAGTTTCTTCATTATTATTATTATTCATTTTTTGTAACTTTTGGGGCGATGGGAAAACTCGTAAACATGACGTGGACTGAGCTTTGCGCAGAAACTAAGAATGAGCTGCACGATGTGAAACCTGCTGGCATCGTTTAATAACGTGTAAGGTGATGATGATGATGATGAAGGTGATGAAGATGAAGAGGTCTCTGACGAGTCATCATCATTAAGAACGTAAATAAATGTCCTCTCAAAATAAAACGAACCAAATCTAAAGTACACTGCTGTTTTTCATTTCCAGCCCGACAGACCGGCTGAACATCCACTCAGCATCTCTCTCTCTCTTCTGTCTGCGCTGTCCTTACATCTGTCTGAAAAAGAAGCATCTTATCTGTGACCATAAAAACTTCCAGACTCGTCCATGGACACCGTGAAGAAGAAAATCACCGACAGACCACGTGCGTAAAACGCCTCTCATCAACGTGTCGCCTGCTGAGACGTGACTTCCAACTTAATCTGTTGCAGTTTCTCCCTCTCATCTCGCTCCTTGTTAAAAAATAATAAAGGTGGATTAACGCGAGCCCTCAGCCTGCTGTGTCATACCCTCGTCAGAGTACGCACTGTTTGGAGGAAGAGCAAGCTCACGCGCGCATTGAAGGTGTGGGTATCCCCACAGCGGTTATTCAATAAACTTGTGCAAGGAGACCTTACCTGTGGAGAGTCAAGAAAAATCCCCGACGGGAGAGTTAAAGTGCTCTAATCTGTGAGTACGTGGAGACAGAAGACAGATCCAGTACTCCGGATTATCCCCCCGTCCCTCTCCGGAGATCAGCACACGCCGGGGTCCGCACCGCGTTCTGCCGCCGCTGCAGCTCACAGCCTCCGATGTATGGAGGACGGAGGGTGGAGGAGGAGGGAGGAGGAGGGAGGAGGGGAGGGGGGGAGAGGAGGGAGGTGGGGGTCCTTCATTAAGAAGGTAAGCCACACACGCAGATGTGAACCCGTGTGCCTACTGGCTGTTTGTATTATTGTTTGAATAATTAAAAAACGTGTGAGTGACGTCATGATTATAATCTAAAGTTTTTTTTTCAGATCTGGGTGAATTATTTTCTGACTGCAGATCAAAGAAAGAGTTAAATTTGAGACTTCTGCAGATAAATTCAGCTTGGATGAGTTTGACAGATTTAATTCAGACCACAGACGTTTACTGCTCAACATTTAAAGTTACAAACGCGTTCCCGTTTGAATCCAGCGATCATGTTTATATATCTCAATAAAACATTTTAACACCTAAATATCTGTATTTCTTCTTCCTGTTTTACGTCTGATGACTCATCCTGCACTCAGGGGCATTTACTCTTTTTGGACCAATTAAAAAGCTTAAAGCGATCCAATCAAATTCACCCCAACGCCTCCCGTCATGTGATTGGTTCTGTCCGTTTCAGTTAGAAATACGTCACCACACGGCTGTAATGCTGCGTTCAGGTGCTCCTCACAGTCACAGTTTCCGAGGTGGGAAGTCTTTCATCCGACTTCAGTGCGTTCACATATGTATATCAACTTCTCGATACCAACACTTTAACACACTTTTAAAAAATAATTTGCCTGTCAGTCAGGTCAGCTACACGCCTAATAGTGAATAACTCTTATCCTTCATCAAATCAAAACGGATGAGTCATCAAAACATTCACCCCCCGTACAGTGTGTGTCGATCGAGACATGAGCTAATCAGACCTATTTGTTTTTTTTAACCAGGCTGTAAACATGTTAATCTCTGCTGTAAAAACAGGATTTTTAGAATGGGTGTGTATGTGACTTCCTGTTCTTCTGCAGCCAGCATCTAGTGGACACTCGAGGAATTGCAGGACTTTACACTTCCACATTTGCTTCAGTTGCAGCTTGGTTGCCTCAGGTTTCAGAGGAGACTATAACTGTGGTCTGCTGGGTGATAGTTCTGAGTTTATCTGACTCCCTCATCTACCCCGATCATCATCGTGTTTGGACTCTCTTGCTCTTCTCTTCAGCTTCTCTCCATCCTCGTTACATCAGCCACTAACTCTGGCCGCCTAATAAAACACACTAATATGTCAACGCACAGAACAACTACATGTTCAGATCTCCAGAGTGTGGAAGCAGAATCTCCTCTCATGGGAAGATGAGGTTGAACGTTCACAATCACAGATTACTTCACCACGACCGGCTCCCTGTTTCGACCTCTTTTTAAAAAATTTCCCTGTGAATGTCTTCTGTACTCAGTGTTTCATTCCTCTGTATGATATTTCCTCGGCTAATTTCCCTTCAGCTCGGGGCCGTTTTATCCCCTTTCCCCAGTAGGTCGTGAGCTCGTCCTGCTAACAGGTAACAACAGTGATTTGAAACGAGGCAGACCACATACACTGGCCTATAATCCGGCTCAGTGAAGCAATGGATTTGGGTTCAGCTGTCAGCCCGCACAGAGGCAGGACACTTGGAGAAAAGAAATTATGCCTCCACACTCGCAGCCTACAGACCCAGAATTATAACGAGCCCCCCAGCAGACCGGAGAGGAGGGGGAGGGAGCGAGTCTGCAGCCTGGGGGACACCGATGATGAGCAGATGAGCCAGGATCAATGTGGGAGTTCGACGAAAAGAAGACGATCCCTCAGCCCTTTGATTCGTCCTCATTATTATAAGGCTGTTATTTACACACCTGCTGCCACAGGAGCGGAGGAGAGGAAACTCTCCATCTCTGTCTGGCTCTCATGCACAAGCACATGAACAAATAACAACACTGCCAGTAAACAGACATCTGTGCTAACTTCCCCAAACACTTTCTCTTGACAATAATCGAAAAAGTCTATTGCAGCTGCAGGCTTCAGGTCTATTTCCACACATCTAAAAATATCCTCTTTGTCCTGGTTCATGAGATTCATCGAGGTCCCTGATGAAGTCGACTCCTCACAAAAGAAGTTCAGTCAGAGATAGAGATAATACTTAGATTGAATACAGTGAAAGTGTGCTGATTCCACAGAATATATTATCCAGGATGACCAGTGATCCGCTCCTCGGGGGCCGCTGTGATAGAATTAAAGAGGCAGCCTCCAGGTAGCGCTCAGGTTTAGCCAAATTGAAGATGGATGGAGGAGACTCGCCTCAAAGGTGCAACAACTTAGATAAGAGGAGAGGGAAGGAGCGGGGGGATGTTTCTCCTCCTGTCTGCCCAGAACCTGAGCCTGACCCCCCTACCCTGAGCATCCAACGCCCCTCCATCTTCCACTCAGACGGACTAATGGAGAAGAGGGAGCACCATTTATATTCCTCGCCCCCCCACCGACATCCTACCTCAGCTGCATGATAGGCCGATCCCAGCCCCTGGAGGGGTTAAATAGATGTGTGTCTGAGTGTGTGTGTGTGTGTGTGTGTGTGTGTGTGTTCTTTAGAGTTTGTGGGAAGTTTAGTTTCAGTGAAGACTTCTTTGTGCAGCTTTATTACATCGATACATCATTAATAGTAATTGGATATAAAAATAAATATTACATTAAATATATGAACTCTCTGATGTCGCCTCGGCCTCCTGTGTTTGTATTAAATATGATTTAAAGCATTGATCATTTAGGTTGGATTTATATGTCTCGATGAACCCTGAAGGAGCTGCTCTGAACATAATGTTTGCATGCACATGAATAATAGATTGCAGAGAAATAACTATTGAAACATTCAATTTATCTGAGCATGAAAAAGTCTCTCAAAGGTCCAATCAGTAAGATGTGTAGTGAGTGAGATGATAAAGTGACCTTACTATATGATCAGACATTAAGGAAACATGCTATGTTGAAGTGCTGGCTCCTCTAACAACAATGCAGCAGCCAGTATGTCCTCCTTCTAACTTTAGATTCTGGTCTTGAATGCTCTGGATTTGTTTGGACCAGAGAAGGTAGGCAGTTTTAAGACACCCCCACACAGCCGTTTTGGATGCCCCTCAGTTTGTCAGATATGAGAGCAGTTATCAGGTCAAACCAACAGGTGTTGTAGTGATGGAAGCGGGCAAGAGAACTGGTTCAGATAGAAGTGATTGTACCCGACCTAAAAAGCCTCTGCATGTTTCTAATAAGCTCCACGAGCAGAAACGTGCTCAAACTAGGATCAATATTGGAGATGCTTTTGAAAAATGGAGAGAGGTTAGAACACAGAAAGGTTTACAGACCGATGCAGAGCTGGATAAACACTGAAGCTTCAGTGTCCACCACATGGCAACCTGTGTGAACATGGACTCTAGAGAGGAGGGGGCGGGGGGAGACAGCTCCTACAATGTTTTAAATTTAGACTGCAGTACCCATTTTAAACACTAGGTTGCAGAGAGAGATACATATCGTATAAGTGGTTTTGTGTTTGTTACATAGACTCTATTAAGAATAAGATGGCACATTCATATAACATCCACGCTCCCAAGATGTGAAACTTAAAATATTTAGAGCTCCCCCTGCTGGCCAGCTGCACTATAGGTCGTAAGCCCCGCCTCCTCCATGTGAACAGATGATACATGGGTCAAACTTTAAAATTAAACTGCAACCCAGATTCTGCTGTGAAAGTTATCATCATTTGTGTTCAGGTTTTTATTACTAATAAGTTTCTTAATATTTTATTAATTGATGCTATGAGGTCATAACGAACGCTGTGATTGACAGTTCTGCTGACTAATGCGGGTCCCGGGGCGCTAGGGGCACCGATTCTCAGAGTAGGAGAGGGACTAGCAAACATCTAAAGTTACTTTCATTAAAATAAGGCGTACTGATCCACCTTCATGTTTTTTGATGGCAAGAGGGATTAAAAAAGGGACTGTGTGCTCTGAAACGTTGGTGTGCGTGTTAATGTGCAGCAACGCCGAGTGGAAGATTATTTTATTTTCATGTTCTGCAGAGAATTCATTGAACGATTTTGTAATTATGGGTTACAAAAAGCTGTTTGTGCTGAAAGTTTGCACATTTAAAGACCAAATATTTTGTAAAATTTTCTTCCTGGTTCAATTAAATTCAAAATGAATAGAGCCTCGTCTAAATATCCGTGTGTGTGTGCGTGCCAGAGTACGGTGCCAGACGTCTGAGATGTCTCTGACTGATTCTAATTTAAAGAACCCAAAATGCAGACGGACAAAAACTTGGCTCTCACTCCTCGGGCCTGTAGCTTTCTTCCTCCTGTCGTCTTCTTCCTCGTGTGAAGCCTTTTCTTCCTCGTCTCATCGGAGTCCAGGCCTCAGCTCGTGAGGCTTCTGACAACGCAGGTCAACTTCATTTTCCTGTCACAGCGCACCTCGACGTGTTCCTGGAAGACGTGTCAAAGACAGCGACTCCTTTAATCAAGCTGAGGTGTCACACTTCTTACTCAGAACATGAAATGAATGAAAGGATATGTGTGCGTGTGTTTCCTCCACAGTCAACACTTTCAATGTTCACACAACTTTGACTAAAACTGGAAAACTAGAATTTAAAAAACCCTGCTTCTTCCCTCAAGGATCCCTGGAAAACCTTGAACCAGAGTTTAAGAACTGCTGCTAAACAAGAACCTCAAACAGCAAGCAGGCACATCTCCCATGAGTCCCATCTGCAATGTTCAATAATTGTATAATTAACCACATTCTGAAAGAGTCCTCTGAACGCCGCAGACTGCTCTGCAAATGTGCAAAAACATAAACAAAGCTACACACGTATTCTGCTCTCACGCACGAACATGCAATTAAACTTTGACAATAAAGAAGGACTGATGAAAAACTGCTGCAACACAAAGTCTCTCGCTGGAGCCTCAGAGTTCTTTCTGCTCTGCTCACCGACCAATAAGGCCTTTTTATAAAACTAATAATAATGTCCCTTCGTTTGCCCCCTCCCCCGTCCCTGCTCGCCATCTTTTTTTACTTCTTTACTCTCAAGTGTCACAAACCCCATTACAGTAATTAAGTCAGCGGACCCTCAAAGAGCTCTCCTTCAAACGGCCGGGGAAGGGAGGGAGGCATGGAGGGGGAGAGATATGGTTGGAAGCAGAAAGATGGATGGAGAGAGGCTTTAGAGGGAGGAGAAGGAGGGAAAGAGGGAAGGAGGGAGGAAGCGTTGGACGGGAGGCTGACGAAAAAACAACAAGGTAGAAACAGTGAAGTGAAACACAGAAAGCCACTCAAAAGAATACATGCAGCCGGTGAATCAGCTCCACAGTCACTCTGAGATATAGGCGCATTAACAATAAACAAATGAGTCCACTTCCAGAAGACTGGCTGCCTGAGTTCACCTCAGTCCGCCTGAGTCCGCCTCAGTCCGCCTGAGTCCGCCTCAGTCCGCCTCAGTCCGCCTGAGTCCGCCTGGACTCTGCATGCAACACAACGCAGCGCTCAGTGTAGCTCTTAATAAGAAGGCTCTGTTTTTCTCCCTCCTGTGTTGGAGGAACAAAATGTTGAAGTAATAAAGGCCACACATCACTGTCTTATTTGTTTACCAGTAATTACACCAAAGGTATCATAATGAACATAATAATGATATTTTAATGTTTCTGAAGAAATCACATCTTCCAGTGAAACCAGAACAAACAGCTGAAGAGCAACAAACAGGAAGTGGAGAAAAACGACGGCAGGAAGAACACTTCATCATCTTAAGAAGGAAAAAAATTAATCATAAAACTGTTAAAAGTGGGGATCACATTTAGCTTTGTAGGTAGTTATAAAGAAACCTTGAACCTTGACCACAACTCCATGGATGGTTGGTGGATGGATTGATGGATGGTTGGATGGATGGATGGATGAATGGATGGATGGATGGATGGATGGATGGATGAATGGATGGATGGTGGGTGGGTGGATGGATTGGATTGGATTGATTGTGAGGATTGGATATAATCGATCAGGTCTACACCCTCACTGGATGGATTTACAGTAAGTTATCTAAGTTGATGCTACACCCGCACACATATTTGTTTGTTTGTGCTCCAGCTGCTAAACAGAGTTTAAGGATTTAACTTTTCTGACTTCCTTTCAACCAGAGAGGCTAAACTCTGCCATAGATGGTAGATGGGAAAGTGACACATTAAAAAGTTAACTTTGTCCAGATAGAAACGTTCCTGCGCCTGATTTTATTGGGGAAAAAGATGACATAAACACTTGGCTTACATTCAATTCTGCTTTTATAATCATTCATGGTGCCCTTATATGGTTCTGAAAAGAAAAAAAGGTCCAAGTCTGAAATAACCACCCCTAAAGAGTTAGTATAAGATATAATATTCCCTAAAGACTCATCAAATCATCATTGTGTTACCAGTTCAAACTGGTTCTTCCAATGTTGGTGTGATTTCTGTCGGCCTAAAGAACATAATGAAGACAACACTTTAAAAAAGAGAGAACGGTTGGAGCTGAAGGGCAAAGTGGCACCGCAGTGATCGGAAAAAAGCACAGACTCAAGAGGCAGCCGGCAACTTGAATTAGCTTGAACATGAGGTAGGGGTGGGAAAAGGACAGGTGTCAGAGCCCCGTGATAAAAGGCCGCTGATAGAGGAGTTATAGACATGGAGGGATGGGAGGTTGGGAGGGAGGAGAGGGTTGGAGTTTCAGTGCCAGGAGTGCTTAGAGCTGTCCTTCCCCATTGATATTCTGAGCTCATAGTTCTCTAACCCCCCCCCCCCCCCCCTTCTCTTACTTCTTTGGATGGTGATGTCATTGCTATATGGATCCCTTGGTCAGGTGCCATCGCAGCTCACATCTCTGTCACTGTCACCATCTGCGCACACACATTCACTTAGCCCCGCAGCGACCTACATCTTAATGCACATTTGCTGCAAAGGACGCAAATATATCTGTATGATTAGGTGGGCGGAGTCAGCAGAGGACAAGCTGGAGCGAAGTGGTCATCCTATCCTGCAGATAGTCCAAGATGCACTGAAACTGGAAGAGCTCTGCTGCTTGTTTAGGCTGGCTAACCACGCTACTTAAGGCGGTGGTGGAGGGGTGCGCTCCATTTTAATATAACAGAGTGGTCCGTCCACATGAGGGAGGGTGGAGCTATAAATCATTTCAAATCATTATGAATTCATGGCTGGGGGAAGAGGCTTGTGTGTGTTGCTTTTCCTTTTCTGGTTTATTGAATCAAAAAGGGAAAGCAGACCACCGTGAGAGGAACCAGTAAACACAAGAAAGAAATATGAATAGTGACACTTGCTCCAAGCCGCTAGGAGAACTGCAGAAATAATCCCTGAAGTGACTGTGTGATGTTTCCTCGGCTTTATCTGCAGCCACATCCATTGAAATACATGTGTACAAAACATTGTTACCATTAGAATAATGTAGAGACATAAATATTGTTCTCTCTCACACAACGAGGGTTAAATCAACAACATCCTCAAAGAGTCATGGATAATATTGGTAAATGATGGGGGGCGCTGGTGACCTAACCCCCATGTATGGATTCTGTTGTCCCCCGAGAGGGTGGCCTGGGTTCAAGTCTGACCTGTAGCTCCCCCTGCACCTCTCTCCCTCTCCTGCTCTATCCACTGTCTTTTCCAATAAAGGCGTAAAAAGGCCAAAAAAGAGACGACTTGTAGTGGATGACTTGTTGAAACATCCAAAGAATAAGAATGCACTGATGATATTGGCCCTAATGACGGACATCAGCAAATAATGTGGCATGAATCAACTTCAGTAGTGGATATTTATAAGTTTATAAGTATAAACCAAATCAATCTAATGCTGACATGTAGAACACATAAGTTCTTATTTAGAGTAGAGTTCACCTGTTGGATAAACTGTGGCGCAGTAACCACCAACTCTCTGCAGATGCTCTTTTAATCACCCTTACTGTGCGTGGCTGTTAGCGCCCCGTTTGTGAGTTAGGCACTTTTCTTAGCAATGATTATTGTTTGCATAGAAAGGAGGCAGTTTTTCCCAAATTAACCCGATGTGGTGCGTTTTAAATACGTGCAACCAGCACCAGCGCACAGAGATGCTGTTTGCTCTGCAACGTAAATCATGGTGCATCATTTATTCTTGCAAAGACCTTTGCTTCATATGTACATTACAAAGTCGATGACATGCAAACAGGATTCTAGACATGGCTGATTTTCAGCCTCCTGCGAGTGTTTTGTCTATTTTTTCGATTCATTCGCAGGTATAGTGGGGCAAAAGAAGCGCACTCCTTTAGTGAATTAGGCCCAAAGTGTTTTGACTTTAACTTGGCACACAAAGAGTTAAACTAACATTCAGCAGTAGGATGGAGGTTTGGGATTAGTTGTGTTGATATATGACAGATTGAGGAAAACGCCACCAGATTTGTTGCAGGCTAAAATCATCATCACTAATATCCAGCCGGGTGACTCTGTGAGTGTTGGTTTAGAAAACATGAGGGCGGGAAAAATGCAGCGCTCTACTTCACTATCGGCTGTCGATCGATTAAGGAGGTCATCTGAAAGTCAATCTCTCTCTTTTTTTCTCTCACCGCCACCCAAGTGTGACCCAATCCCAAACCCCCCCCCCCCCTTTCCCTCTGTCCGGAATTACAATGCCAGCCAATTAAAGTCAACCTGCCAGCCACTCGCTGTTCCGGGCTCGTAATTTTTAACTCGCTGTAATTAAAAGTGTTACAGCAACAGCAGCGGGACGGGATGTAAGGATGGGTAGGTGTGGGTGACAGAGTATTAGGTGATTGATTGATGGAAAGGCCGGAGGTGGGATTGGGTAGAGGGTGACAGAAAGGGGGGGAGGGCAAAAGTCAGAACCTTGAGTTTGATTGGAAAGAGGAATGTGGCGGAATAAAGATGGGGGTGAAGGGAGTGTGTGTGTGTGTGTGTGTGTATCTGTGTGTGTGTGTGTGTGTGAAGTGGTTGTCGAACATGACACCAGGATCCTCGGGGAATTACTAATGAGATGACCAGGGTGAACTAATTGTGTCTGTTGTGTTTCCTCGTACAATCAATCAATTACCACAGATAGTGCACTGCAGGGTGACAGGAGCGTGTGTGTGTGTGTGATGACTTTTCCTCAAAGGACATCAATTCCCACGTGCCCCGCGGCAGACAGTGTGTGTATGCTTGTGTGCTAATTTACTTTAGGTCATCAATTTAATGTACACTCATGTTTCCCAACCAGTGGCCGATCTACACCATGACGTACTGCATCCACAGGGTGAGGGGGTGAGGGAGTGAGGGGGTGAGGGAGTGAGGGGGTGAGGGGGTGAGGGAGTGAGGGGGTGAGGGGGTGAGGGGGTGAGGGGGTGAGGGGGTGAGGGAGTGAGGGGGTGAGGGGGTGAGGGGGTGAGGGAGTGAGGGGGTGAGGGGGTGAGGGGGTGAGGGTTTTTAATCAGGGGGTGAGGGGGTGAGGGGGTGAGGGTTTTTAATCAGGATGAAGACAGACGGGGAAATAGCTGAACTATTTAACGTTTCATGTTTTAACTGGGAAAGTGTGAAAACTAGTAACAGTGAATTGTTTGAAAAGCCAAATGTAAACCATAAATTATAAACGTACAGAATCTTGAATGTTTACACTAAAATAAATGACTTAAAAATGGACTAAACCTTTGTTATATGTTTTTGATGAGTCACGGATAATATTGTTAAATGATGGCTATTGTGGTGCGCTGCTGTCCCCCAAGCGGGTGGCCCAGTTTCAAGTGCAACCTGTAGCTCCCCCTGCACCTCTCTCCCTAATGTCCTGCTCTATCTGCCGTCATTTCCAATAAAGGTGTAAAAAAGACCAAAAAGGAGACGGCCAGTAGTGGATGACAAGTTGTAACATCCGGTTTCAAACATGAGTTAAAGTGTTGCATTGTGGGAGTCTGACACCAAAAGAAGTCACGGTCCTATAAATGCAAATGTATCTTAATAACCTGAAAACTGACAGTTCAGATGAATACAAGTTAAAAAAAGTGTGAAAATAATACAAACCAAGCAAATCATAAATAACACTCAGCACATGGAGAAACTAAAGATGCAGATTTTACATTTATATACGAATCAAAGAAAGAATGTGGGACTCCACAGCATTGTAATCTCCATGCAGGTTCAGGTTGCAATCTGGCAGTATCCCCCCCCCCCCCCCCCCCCACACACACACACACACACACACACACACACACACACACACACACACACACACACACACACACACACACACACACACACACACACACACACACACACACACACACACACACACGTGCACATACAGGTTAGAAGAACATCATGAGGGAGGCGGAGTCGGTCTCAGCCTCCTCTCTCCGGCCTCCTCACACCGTCCTTTCTCTCCTTTTCTCTCCGTCATCCCTCCTGACTCACTCTGACAGATTTTTTATCATCAGGCCCAATAAAGGAGCGTGAAATGAAAACATAATTGACTTTTAATTTGTCTGTGGAACTCCAGCCACCCGCTGACAAAAGCCCCAGCAGATCGCTGCTCACAGTCTCATTAAGGAGGTAAGAGCTCTGGCAGGGAAGAAATTTCTCTCCCAGAAAAACCTGTGAGAGTATGTGTGGATTAGATTCACTCATGTGTGTATTTATTTACTCTTCTCGGTTTCCTCCCGCGCTCCTTTTGTTTGTTCAGAAGAATACACAGTGAGCACAGCTGCAGGACGAGGTGTGCTTACAGCCTATAAACAAGTGTTCAAGCGGGAAGAGCTCAAGTACCCTTAAGTAGCTCCTTATCAGCACCCTGAGCATGTGTGTGTGTGTGTGTGTGTGTGTGTGTGTGTGTGTGTGTGTGTGCACGTGTTCCTCTGTGGCTCAGGGTTGGGTAGGCCGAGAGCTTCTTAAAGAGCCCGCTGGGACCCGTAGAGGAACCAGAGCGAGGGCTTAACCTGCTCTGCCCCGCATCCCCCGACACCTTGTCCAATCCGCAGCACAGTCACAAATCTGCAGCTCAGAGAAAGAGGCTGTTAGTTACTCAAAGTTATTTATAATAAATTTAAATACAGGAGAGGTAGTACATATGTGTATAAATATACATTAAATGTCCAACCAGTGGGGCGCTGGTGGCACAGTGGTTAGTGCGCGTGCCCCATGTATGGAGGCTGTAGTCCCTCAAGTGGGCGGCCCGGGTTCGAGTCCGACATGTGGCTTCTTTCCTACATGTCATTCCCAACTCTCTCTCTCTCCCTGATTTCCGACTCTATCCACTGTCCTATCTCTCCAATAAAAGCACAAAAGGCCAAAAAAAAAATCTTAAAAAAAAAAAAGACAGAATGTGTAGTGAGTGAGATGATAAAGTGACCTTACTCTATGATCAGACATTAAGGAAACATGCTATGTTGAAGTGCTGGCTTCTCTGACAACAATGCAGCAGTCAGTATGTCCTCCTTCTAACTTTAGATTCTGGTCCTGAATGCTCTGGATTTGTTTGGACCAGAGAAGGTAGGCGGTTTTAAGGCACCCCCACACGGCCGTTTTGGACGCCCCTCAGTTTGTCAGATATGAGACCAGTTATCAGGTCAAACCAACAGGTGTTGCAGAGATGGAATCAGGCAAGAGAACTGGTTCAGATAGAAGTGATTGTACCCGACCTAAAAAGCCTCTGCATGTTTCTAATAAACTCCACGAACAGAAACGTGCTCAAACTAGGATCAATATTGGAGATGCTTTTGAAAAATGGAGAGCGGTTAGAACACAGAAAGGTTTACAGACCGATGCAGAGCTGGATAAACACTGAAGCTTCAGTGTCCACCACATGGCAACCTGCATGAGCATCGACTCTATAAGGAGGGGGCGGGGGGAGACAGCTCTCTACAGTATCCGTTTGAAACACTCAGTGTTTTGACTACAGGTCAGAACAAAGTCAGAACTAACTATATCTCACACAAACACACATCACGCTGTCCCCTTGTTGTTGTAAATCACGACTTCCACGTGTGATTTTTTGTTCCCCCTGACCGTAGCAGAGGGTGAACTGGGATTGAGGGAGTGAAGCTGCTCAAACAAACAAACAGTAAATATGAGATACTGCGCTTGTAAAAACCCGATGGACACTTTATCTCATAAAACAGATCGCCTCCCCTCGAAAAAAAAAGAAAAAACATGGCTGCAAAAAGAACTGGTCTTACACAGGCACAAGCGAGCGTGGACTTTGGAGTGTCCATGGCAACCTGCCTGGCTTTTGTAGCCACGTTTGCTGAATGGGTTTCCTCCTGCCTGTGGCGGGTGAGGCAGCCAGTCGATAGCAGTACACAGTGTTATGAACGTATGAAACAAAGCCAGTGCGACGCCACTCCAATGATAAGCGCACGAGAGGAGAAAACGCTGAGTGTGTTAAACAGACTATTTAAAGCACAAATAAGCCTGCAGCTCAGCGGGGAGGAAGAGGAGTCGACTGGCTGTGTTCAGGATGATCCTCATGGGGAAACGACAAGAGGAGGAAGATCTGCTCTGACATCCTGTTTTCATGTCTGATTTCCTCCTCTCTGTGTTCACTCTGAATCCATTAAATATGCACATGAGATGGTTCTTTAAAGCTATATTGCCATTTAACTTTGTTTTGCAAAATGCATTTCAGAAGAGGGAAGTGTTTGGACATGGCAGAACGTCCAAACACTTCCCAAGACGCACGAGCAGAGCTCACGATGAATGTGCTCACCCTGTCCGAGTGAAATCAGGACGGAGCGACTCACCTGAACTACACACACCGGATACAAACCCATAGACTGTAAATATTACTGGACGAACCCTGACCCGTCTGTGACATAGGCAGAAAATGAGTCCAATCGACGACCGCATCCATATTGGATTTGCAGTCTCAACCTAACTTCGGATCAACCTAGCAACAGCAGTAAGGCGGGACCGGCGGGACTTAACTCCGCCCATTCAGCTCGACGTTAGCAGTCCACTTGACAGCATAGCTAACAGCTAGGCTGCTATCATCAACTATTCCTGCTCGTCCTGAGAAAACTCTATAAACAGTAAGTTAACATTTAACTTTTCTACAACACAGTTACAACTAATTATATTCAACCCAAATATTTTATTAAAGTCTTAAAACTACACTTTTTTAAATATACAACTATGGTTATTAGTTATTTGTCAGAGAAGTTAGACTTTGTCAGTGTCAGCAGAGCAATACATTAACAAAGTTTTATCCATAGACTGTAAATAAATGAGACATCCAGGAGAAATCAATATTACAAAGCATACAGTTCATGTTACTGTTCTGATAAAAAGAGGAATGTCTGTGTTTTATATTTACTGATGTCAACAGCGATGAGGTGAACATGACAATTGAAAAATAATTATTTAGTATTTATTATAAGACATTTGTTTCCTATAGAACCTGTGAAGTCATGGAGTCTGTGGACAGTGTCAGCTTCACACCAAAAACTTTAAGTATTAGAAAAAATAGTGTTTAAGACTAGCATCTGTTATTATGAGTTGCAGCTACCTTGTTCAATATTATTCCTGCAGATGTGGCTAATAACAAAAAAACAGCCTGAGCTGTCACATGTAGTTAACTGTACATTTTGTCTTGTCTGAGGCATTAATTGAACACCTTTGTATTTCTCCTATAGACACAGTGTGGATTATTGGTGACTGGTCCATCGAGGTGCCCAGAGAGCTGCAGAGACAGAGGAAGAAACCTGAGCCTCAACAACATCTACATTTGATGGTTCTTCTGGGGTTCTTCGGTTGTTTCTCTTCAACAGCTCGCTGTGAGGGAGGTCTCCCCCGGATGGCCTGAGTGATGTCACCCACAGACTGAGAGCTGAGGCGGGTTTTAAGCCTCTTGACAAACCGTTACACTGCGCCCACCTGTCAAGCTGGTCAGCTACACGCCTTATTGTGAATAACTCTTATCCTTCATCAAATCAAAACTGATGAGTCATCAAAACATTCCCCCCCGTACAGTGTGTGTCCATCGAGACGAGCTAATCACACCTATTTGTTTGTTTTGTACCAAGCTGTAAACATGTTCATCTCTACTGTAAAAACAGACTTTTTTTAATGTTGTTTTTCAGATTAAATAAATATTTCTATATAAATGCACTCCTTTATGTCTACTTATGAGTATACATTTCAGATTTGAAATGACAAGACTAAAATGTGCATTAATGCTCAACTCAATAGCTTAGGGAAGGAAGTCTACTTTTACACAACTTTTTATTCTTTTGATAAATACTAATGTAGTTCATTTCTTAAAATGGGATAGAACAGAGTCATTGCAAAAATATGACCTTAAACACAGCCCCATTTTTAAATCAAGATACACCGAGAGTAAATAAGATCAATAACTTGTGAATAAAAACACAGTTAAAAATGATTTAGAAATGTAGTCTTCCCAGATCAATATCACATAATATCAACTTCTCCCATCTAAACTGGACAAGGGTTTTAAAATGGGAAGAAAATGGTTTGATTGCAAGTTGTTTGGAGGAGATCTAGTTTTATTTGAACAGCTGAAGCATGAATACAGTCTTCCAAGGTGCAAACCCTCCTCCTCCTCCTGAAGCCTGTGGAGCTCCTTGATGTACTGCTGTCTTATCTGCTGGCCATCTTCTCTCAGCAGAACTTCAACTGTTGAAAAGTCATTCAGAAGAAGCCATGTGACATGGATCCAGGAGAACATGGACTTTTAATGAGGGGTCTTCAAGATGGCAAAGAAAGAGAGAAAATATCAGTTATTCATTAAATCATTTTTTTATTCTCATCTATTTTTCTGTATTCATCTGTGTGTAAGAGTACATTTATGAATTCAACAGTGTACTACCCAGACAACAAAGGTACAGTATTCAGGTAATCAACATATATTCAAAGTTAAGAAGATAAACATTATTGTAATCATGCTGTTTTCAGCTCTCTCACTCACACAATGATATTCCACTTCAAATGATCTCAGATTTTGTGAGGAAAAATTGAGCAGTTTATTGTGGATAGTACTTCATCTTAACATGAAACAAATATAACCTGAATTATTTAAATCATTAACAGGTCCCAACTCTCTGTGCTTTAGTACAGAACATACAGTAACTCATTTATTATTAACATGAGCTCAGTACATGGCTGTATTCTTCAAACTATTTCTTATACTTTATATCTATGTGCTTTAAATCTTATTTTCATTCCATATGTTATTTATATTTTATATTTCTACAGCTATATTCTGTGTATGAGTTCAGTGAAAATTAATATGGTTATTAATATAGTTTTCTTTTTAAATTTGTTAACAGTTTGCTCAAATCTTAAGACACTACATCAACCATGTAACTTTAATGTCATCCTCTATAACCTACACAGCAGATTAGGTTCAGTTCAGTTTATGTTACTGACGGATAATTACTACACAAAGTTTGTTTTTTAATGTCCACATTTACGTATCGTGGAGTATAACATTCATCATAACATCAGATAACAACTGAGGTGAACCTTTAGCTTCTAACATCACACAAACTCATTATTTTCAACAACAACATCTTAACAACAAACATTTCTAAACCATTGACTGTTAATAATGTAAATAATGTAAATAATGTAAATAATGTAAATAATGAGCTACACAGTTAGCCGACTGGTTTACAAGCTAACGCTAAACAAGCTAGGTCTGTAAATATAAACACATGAGTAAGCAGTAAATATAACACTACTATATCACTTACCGAAGAAAACTGAAGCATCAACTTGTTGGATGGTCCGTTAACCGCACAGCAAGCCATGTATGTTGTCAGATATGTGTTAAACAAACTCTCCAAACGAAGTAAGAAAGAGGAGAAATCAGACGGATCAAGCTGTTAGCCTCCTGACCTGCTGACCTGACAGACAGATGCAGCGCGCAGAGCTGTCAATCAAATCTGACACAACCAAATATGGGCATAGTCGTTTTCCTTAAAAGAATAAAATCCGATGAGTTATAAAAAAATTCCCCCCCCCCACAGTGTGAGGAGAAGGGGCCGTCAACTTCTCAGATATATCTCGTTTTTTGAACCAGGCTGTAAACATGTTGATTCCTGTGGTAAAAACGGGCTTTTTTGGCTGTGGGCTTATGGCACTTCCGGCGCTTCTGCAGCCAGCCTCAAGCGGAACCTCGAGGAACTGCAGTTTTTTGTACTTCCGCATAGGCTTCATTTTTCGAGACCGGAGGTTGCCCCTTGTACAAACCTAAATGTGCTCTCTCTCGCCCTCTCTCTCTCTCTCTCTCTGGTAAGTTAGCTCGTGTTTATTGGCGATGCAGATCGTAATAATCTGGACAGGTGATCAACTCAGAGCAGCCTCGAGTTGGCAACACCTCCAAGATTATCAGGAAGGAATCAGACCTCGAATCTGCTCGACGGTCCTGCAGTCTATAAGCCAGACTTTACACACACAAAGTCATTGATGAGACGCTTTTATCCAAAGTGACTTCAGAACAACACGAACAAGGAGAGAGCGAGAGAGGAAACAACAACAGGAAGTGAAAACAAACAGCTTTAAAACGGATCGGACACACAGGTGCTGACAGGAAGTGACCAGAGGCAGAGCACACACACACCCAGCTGTCCGCTCATGACAGTGTGCTGTCCGTGTACACATCATCATCATCACCATCATCATTACCACATCTGTGTAACACAAACAGCCCCGTTCACTCTCCTCCTGCCCTCTCATCGACACAGTATTATGTTCCCTAACACATTAAGATCTCCTCCAGGGGGGATTTCCTACATGTAATAGCCTCCATATCACACTACACTACAAGGCTTCACACACACACACTGGAGTGTGGTGTGTAACATCATCATGAAACACAAAGAAAAAACAATCCTACGCTCCCTAATCTGTTTAATCTGCACCTCCTCCAATCTCTCTTTCTCATCGTGCTCCTCCACCTTTCCTCCTGCAATCTCTCCATCGCTCTATAACTAATCTCTTCCTCCTCATGCCTTCCCTCTGTTTAACAACCCCCCCCCTTCTCCTCACCCCCTCCCTCCTCACACTGAAGGGAGTCAGTTCAGGGCTGTAACTCCCTCCCCCCCTCCCCCTCCTCCACTCAATCTATCTTTTCTGAAAAACATAAATACCAGTTTCCTCTTACATCAGTCTGATGAAGGCAGCAGCTGAGGCGAGATTACATTACTGCTGAGAACAATACTGTGTGTGTGTGTGTGTGTGTGTGTGTGTGTGTGTGTGGGGGGGGGGGGGGTTGGTGTGTGTGTGGGTACGTGTCAATCAATCAATCCATCAAATTTTATCTGCTTTTGCTCCCTTGGGAGAGATGAATGTGTGTATGTGTGTGTGTATCTTCATTCTGTGAACTAATAATAAGAAGAGTCGTGTGTGGCGTGTGTGTGTACGCGTGTCTTTTTGTGTGTGTGTGTGTGTGTGTCTGAGTGTGTGTGTGTCTGTGTGTGTGTGTGTGTGTGTGTGTGTGTGTGTGTGTCTGTGTGTGTGTGTGTGTGTGTGTGTGTGTGTGTCTGTGTGTGTGTGTCTGTGTGTGTGTGTGTGTGTGTGTGTGTGTGTGTCTGTGTGTGTGTCTGTGTGTGTGAGAGAGAGAGAGAGAAAGTGTGTGTGAAACAAAAGCTATAATGAGAAGTGTTTTCCTGCAAAGAAAAGAGAGTTAGGTTACACTTATGTGTGCATGTATGCCTCTGATTGTGTGTGTGTGTGTGTGTGTGTTCCTGTAAATCAGATTGATTGCAGCTATAATTAAATTGCATGTGCTCTCAGAGATCATGTCTGCCTCGCTCTGCCCCTCATGCTCTCTCTCTTTCTCTCTCTCTCTCTCTATCACCCCACAGCACCTCACGGTGGAGTTTCCAGGGCGCCTTAGAGTTCTGCCTGAACACAGGATACAATCACTTCTATCTGAACCAGTTCATCGCTGCAACACCTGTTGGTTTGACCTGATAACTGGCTGCTGCATTGTTGTCAGAGAAGCCAGCACTTCAACTTTCACTCACGACACATCTTACTGATTGGACCTTTAAGACTTCATTATGTTGACTCTTTTATTCATTTCAGTTTGGATGCTTTGATTACAGTCAGGATATACTCTTCACAGTTCCCCTCACGGTGACAGAAGAGTCGGAGCAGATGGGCCTCCACCCAGAGCGCTGCTGTCATTTCTCCGTTAAAGAGGAAAGGATTGGCTGTGTGATCACATTTGCCGCCTGCAGTTGGCATTTGTGAGAGTGACACTGCGATGTGAGTTTTATTCTTCCCCGTAATGAGCTGACACTTATTGCATTGTTGTTCCTTAATTATGTTGGATTGGAATTACCTTTTCGATAATGAGGAGCCACCTTCAAACTCGCATTCAATTTTCTCACTTCTCTAATTCCCCGTCACCTGCTGTAACACCTCCGCCTGCCAGAACGCCACAGTGAGAGGGAAGACGCCGTGTGTTCACTAAGAAATGCGCACAGGTCCAACTTTCTTATATACAAGTATACCTGTTTATGTTACCTTTAAACGACTATATGCATAAACTATCTGAAGGTGGGCGTCTCTTAAAAACATGAGAAGAACAGGATGGTAAACATGGTGATTATAGGAGAAAGAGTCTCCCCAGTCTCTGCCGTGCCAAGGACCCCCGTGTAGCATCCGCCTCTGGCTCGGACTCCTCTCTGGATAAATGTCAGGTTAAGGTTAGACGGCTTTAAAGAATGGCGAGGATGTTTTTGTCACATCATGACCTTCGTACTCTATGTTTTCTGACTCAAACTGACGAGTCTTAGAGGCCTGGATGGTCTCCCTGGTTCTGGTTCTGGTTCTGGTTCTGGTTCTGGTTCTGGTTCTGGTTCTGGTTCTGGTTCTGGTTCAGCGTCCTGATGACCTCAGCTTCCTGTCAGCTGATTTAACCCCGGTGTAAAGACGTTTAGAGATCAATGCAGCTGTCCAATCACACCCACACAACGACTTCATCTCACAGCTGTGACTGGCAGAGTGCACATAAATCGCCCTTACGGACTGCTGGTGCTCACTATGCATTTTGGCTATTGTAGGTTTTACAGAAGAAGACGGATTTCTGTCGGTCCTATTCATCGAGTCATAAAGAGATCTGAGTGTTTGAAATCACGATGCTCGGTCCTTCCATGTCTAAAAGTAGTTATTTAATCAATCTCTCAGGAGAGTCTTTGACTGACTAGCGGCGCGACCAGTCGCAGCGGCCCCTCTCTCTCCTGATAGAGCGGTGTTTTCTTCTTTTTCTAACTTTTCTTTTGACTTTTCTCCGTGTTTTACAATGGAAAAACACAATTACAGCCGTCAATTTTTACTGGACTTAAACAGTAACAGCCTTTCTGTGGAGTTATTACCCAAATCACTGAGACAACAGCTTCAAACTTCGGTTTACCCCCCGGAGAGGAGACGTAAACGTAAACGGTGTGAGCGGAAACAAAAGCAAGGTAAACGTGGAGGCATAAGAGCGAGACTGGCTAAAATACCACACAGGTCCGCTCTTCCAACTCTTCTACTGGCAAATGTAAGATCTCTGGACAATAAAATGGACCATATAGAGCTACTGAGAGCTGCGCACCGCGACGTGAGGGACGGCTGTGCGTACATTTTCACAGAGACATGGCTGAACGAACGCATCCCAGGCTCCGCCGTTCAGCTTGAACAATTCACATGCTACCGTTCGGACAGAATCCTTATTAAAGGAGGAAAGAAGAAAGGTGGTGGAGTCTGTGTTTACATCAGTGATGCTTGGTGTCGAGATGCTGCTGTGGTATGTAAACACTGTTCACCGCTGGCGGAGTTTATGATCGTAAAGTGCCGTAGTTTCTATCAACCGAGAGAGATAACAACAATCCTGCTGTGTATATTCCCCCCACCACCAACAACGCTGATAGAATCGACGCACTTTGGGAACTTTACAACGCCATCAGTGAGCAACAGACAGCCCAGACGGTTTTACCCCACTTCCACCAACACGTGACCTTTCCCACAAGAGAAGGTAACATTCTGGACACGATTTACACCACTACGGCCACTCTGACCATATCAGTGTAATGCTAATGCCAGTTTACAGACCCAGGGTTAAAGTCACCAAACCAGTTCCGAAGCAGGTATGTGTGTGGCCAGAGGGGGCCTCTGCTGCACTACAAGACTGCTTTGACACCACAGACTGGGAGATGTTTAAGCAGGCAGCCACCTACAACAACCACACAGACATTGAGGAGTATTCTGACACTGTTACCTCCTACATTGCCAAATGCATTGCTGATGTCACCACCACCAGAACCATCACCACCCGGGCTAACCAGAAGCCATGGCTGACAGGAGAGGTACGCGGGCTACTGAGGGCCAGGAACACCGCCTTCAGAGCTGGGGACGCAGCCTGCCTGAGAACAGCGAGGGCCAACCTGTCCCGTGGCATCAGGGAAGCCAAACGCAGCTACACACTAAAAATAACCGGACACTTCAAGGACAGCAGAGACGCGCAGAGCCTGTGGTGTGGTATCCAGACCATCACGGAGTACAAACCCAAGCCACAGACCTGTGACAGCAACACCTCTCTGCTGAACGACCTCAACAGCTTCTTTGCCAGGTTTGAAGCACACAACAGCACGCCCCCACAGAAGACCACCCCCCCTCCCCACGACCAGACCCTGTGCCTGACTGCAGCCAGCGTGAAGAGAACCTTCTCCAAGATCAACACCCGCAAGGCTGCAGGTCCAGACAACATTCCTGGCCGTGTGGTGAAGGACTGTGCAGAGGAGCTCAAAGATGTCTTCACAGACTTTTTCAACGCTTCTCTGAGTCTGGCTGTTGTTCCGTCGTGCTTCAAAGCCACCACCATCATACCCGTTCCAAAGAAGCCCTCACCATCCACTTTCAATGAATATCGACCCATTGCACTGACCCCCATCGCCATGAAGTGCTTTGAAAGGTTAGTCATGGCCCACATCAAATCCACCCTCCCCGCTACCCTGGACCCCTACCAGTTTGCATACCGAGGTAACAGATCCACCGAGGATGCCATCTGTTCTACTCCTGACCTAACCCTCACCCACCTGGACACCAAAAACTCATACGTCAGAATGCTGTTCATAGACTTCAGTTCAGCATTCAACGCCATCATCCCTCAGCAGCTGATCGGCAAACTGGACCAGCTGGGGCTCAGCACTTCCCTGTGCAACTGGCTGCTGGACTTCCTCAGCGAGAGGCCTCAGACAGTGCGGGTTGGCGGCAGCATATCAAAAACCACCGTCATGAGCACGGGGGCCCCCCAAGGTTGTGTGCTCAGCCCCCTGCTCTTCACGCTGCTGACCCACGACTGCGCTCCATCCTTCAGCAGCAACCACATTGTGAAGTTCGCGGACAACACAACAGTGGTTGGTCTCATCTCCAACAACGATGAGACGCACTACAAGATGGCGGTCAGCCAACTGACCTCTTCCTGAACGTCGACAAGACCAAGGAGGTTGTTGTCGACTTCCGGAGAGTCCCCACTCCTAAACCCCCACTGACCATCGACGGTGCTGCTGTGGAGAGAGTGAGCAGCATCAAGTTCCTGGGGGTTTACATCAGTGAGGATCTCTCCTGGACAACCAAAACCACATCACTGGCCAAGAAGTCCCAGCAGCGCCTCTACTTCCTCCGCAAGCTGAAGAGAGCACGAGCCCCCCCATCCATCATGTGCTCCTTCTACAGAGGCACCATCGAGAGCATCCTGACCAGCTGCATCACTGTGTGGCTTGGGAGCTGCACTGCTGCCAACCGCACGACCCTGCAGCACACAGTGAAGGCTGCTGAATGGATTATCGGTGTCCCACTCCCCTCTCTTCTGGACCTCTATGGTACCCGCCTCACCCGCAAAGCAACCAGCATTGTGCGTGACCCCACCCACCCCTCACACAGCCTCTTCAGCCTCCTGCCATCGGGGAGATGATACCGCAGCCTGCGGGCCGGCTCCACCAGACTGGGAAACAGCTTCTTCCACCAAGCTGTCAGGAAGCTTAACTCTCTCCCCTCTCTTGGACGTTGAAACCCCCTCCCGTTTGCCACCAAGAACTCTGGACTAATAACTCTGAAGCTAACTATTCAAAAGTACACTCAGTTTACTGCACATTGCACAAGTTTACAGAACTCTGGACTAATAACTCTGAAGCTAACATCTCAAAAGTACACTCAGTTTACTGCACATTGCACATATTGCACAAGTTTACTTTTTCTTTAAATTTTCTTTTCTTTTATTTGTTTTATTTACCATTTTGTACCTTTTGCATAATTTAGAATTTATTACTGTAAATATTATTTATCTTATTTTTACCTCATTTTATTTGATCTATTTTACCTTATCTTATTTTACCTTATTTTGGTTGTATTGCACCGCGGGACAGAGACAAACGCAATTTCGATTCCACTGTATGTCTGGCATATTTTGAAATTGACAATAAAGTTGACTTTGACTTTGACTTTGAGAGGCAGAAAGGCGGCCATCTTTGTGACGTCTCTGTATTCACAAAGCAAGCGGCTGTACAGATGTTGATAACTAACACTTCAGAAAAGCTCTCAGGGTTTGAGGCAGCGACTTCCACACACGCAGAAAGGACGTTTGGAGGATGTAAATAGAGGGAATGAAAAGGAAGTTCAAATAGTCTTTCAAACCTCCACAAACACCTTCTGCGATCCTGTTTGTCAGATCTCAAAGAGTCAAGAGTGTGGACGGCAGCTCCCCTCTCATTTGGATGTCAGGTAGACGAGCAGGAATTTGAGTCCATGTTCAAAGGAGCGGACAAGTTAGTTTGAAGATTCACACGAGGAAGTACGCCGTCTGTAAGACGTCCTCGAGCGAGAGACTTTAACCGCCACGCCTCAGTGTGAAGACGACAGAGATGTAAGAAACATTTCATCCTAATGTCAGACACTGATCACCAGATCCACCTCAGAAATACTGAAAACTGCCCACCCACCTGTTGAGAACCTCTGATTGAGACGGGTGTATTTCATTGTGCGCAGACTCTTTGTAGCTTTAAGAACTCACACGAGACTAAAACTGTTAATGTCAGAGATCGTTTCAGTTTGAAGCATTGAATCTTAATCAGAGCCAACAGAAATAAAGATTTAAACATTAAAGATTCATCTTCTCGTCACTTCCTCTTAGTGTTGAATTTTTCTAGACTCCTTCAGTCCTTCTTGTCTCTGTCTCACCCGGCTGCTGAGGTCTCTTTCCTGCTCTGGCTAAAGTTTGTGGAGTGGGTGGAGCCTGCAGTTGAAGCCATGGACCGTACCAAGTGATCAGACAGCAGGGGGGGCGGGGGGGGGGGGGGGGGGGGGGTTCAGCTCTTTTTCTGACACGTCTGTGAGTCTTCAAATTCAATTCAATACAGATAAAGTTTTTGGAATATAATTGAATTTGAAGCTGCTTTGTCAACTTTAACTTTCAGCAACGTTACGTATGTTGACCTCTTTTTTTTTTTTTTTAGGCCTTTTGTCTTTATTGGATGGAACGGCTGCTGTAGAGAGACAGGAATTGTTGGGAGGAGAGAGAGGGACGATATGCAGTGTCTGACCCGATCCCACGGCCGCTGCGATGTGGACCAAAGCCTCTGCAACACGACCACCAGG